>NC_071982.1:15702221-15758094 GCF_026283585.1 Hylaeus volcanicus
GTTTGCAATACAATTCTATAGTCAAAGGTTTTAATTCAAGTGTATGTATGGAAGTACACCTGTCCATTTGTACTAATCATTAGACACTCGTCACCTTTGACAAAGGAATACATAAATCATACATTAAATAATTTAATGCTCATTAATGCTGCTTTGCAAATAGTTTCTGCACGCAATTTCCATCGTTCGACGAGCTCGAAAACTAGTGGCGCCACATGGAAACGCCGCGGCGCCACGTGTGGCGCCCCTCCCACGGTTCCTTCCCTCTCCACTCGCCACAGTCGAGAGAGAAGGAAGTCAGTGCACGGTAGAGCGTGGAGCAGAGCAGATCGCGGTATCTGCGCTGTCGTCGATCGCGCATATAACGGGTTCGGAGTGGGGAGAGCTCTTCGGCACGTGTGCTTCCCCGCGCGCGGACCTCCTTCGCTCAAATCGTCACGTTCCTCCATAGAAAGCTTATTAAATTCGAATCGTCGCGAAACGAGAGCATAATCAGAATCGATTAATTGGAATTCTACGGGCACCCGCGTCGGGAAAGTGTGCTCTTTTGTCGCTCGATCGTGTACTCGTCTCTCGTATTCGATATTCGTCTAAGGGACACTCGCGAGATCCTAATTCGGAGCCGATAACTGCGCGTGCGAGCAGCTCTCGAATCGCTTCGGTCTGGCATTAATATTAATTAGAATTAGCGAATTAATAAGTGCTTTGAAGTGGGTTTCGTGTGAACGTGACCCCGAACCGAGACTTCTCGCGGTTAAGTGTGCAGAAACAGTTTTGCTTTCGCGGCGATGGGATTCGGTTGTAGGACGATCCGAGGATTGAATTCGTGAACGAAGATACGAGCTGTCGGGTTGAGAATTGGTGTGAAAAGTGTCGGTTTGTTGTGTCGGGATTGTGCACCAAGGATTCCTGGTTGGAGAACAGGGGAGTGAATTGGAGGTGCGTTTATGGGGTACTGGTAGGTAAGCAGAATGATTCTATGTAGATTTATCGTGGTTTCTTAGGGATGAAATAGCCTATTAATTTCTGCTTTCAAGTGAGAAAATTGTGATTGAAATTGGAGTGTTCCTGTAGATAATGACCGAATAGATAGATGAATAGTCTAAAGAAAGGTTCTGTTGCTCGAATCTGAGATCACAATTGTCACTTGAAAGCTGGGTAGATAGTGATTTTTATCTCGAGGCCGAGACCAATACGAATTATAGATGCAGAAGACCCCACCCTATAATAGCTTTAGTTTTCTTTAATTTATAAGAACATACTACATCGAGTTCTGAGAAATAGCCTTAAATAAGTAAACCGAAATTTCGTATCATGGCATATAAATAAACAAGTCTACCGTCAAGGAGAGTCACCACCCATTTCATGTTTATGTTATACACCCATATCAGTAAGGAGCGAGAAATCCTTTACTAGAACAATAACGTTCCATTTATTCTCTCCCTTAAGTGTACGCAGCTGTGTTATTAATTAAGTGGGGTTAGTAGAGGTGGGTAATCCCCGTCACCGTTGTTCAGGGAATTTTCTGATATTTCCCGCGCTCGATGAATTAATTGCTGATTCCTCGCGGCCTCGTCGGTCCTGGCGTGCCTTTTTGCGATTGTAATTCGCTTCCTACTGCCGCTAGAAAAAGCACACAGGCCTGCAATTAAAATTCTACCGCGGCCGGGACTAGCTCGGTCGATGCACCTTTCCACGGGGGAACCACGAGCTTGCGGCTCCGTAAAAACGGTGGAAAACGTTTGTTTCGCGGTCTATGTCCGATTCGAGATTTCCTTTGAACCCCCTATTGCAGCGATGCTCGACCTTTTTACACGTGCGAACTGTTCCCGCAGTCGAGCGATTTCATTTCATGTAACGGGGAGTCGGCTGGCACATAGAAAAATACAAAATTAGAATCTAATAAATAATTATCAGAATTAAAAAGTAAATGTATTAAACTTGAATAGGGAAAGTAAATATTTTGATATAGGTCGAATAGAGTAAATACATGTGTGGATGCGTGTACGAAACTATTTGAGTGCGATTGAAAAGCGTAAATGTAAATTTTGCAAAGTAATGATAGAAAGTGCGAAACAGCAACGCGAATTGTTATCTTCAAATATCGCCAACGCTCGAGACACACTTTCACACACTTCTAACCCCTCGAAGCGTCGTTAATTATTGACTTAGCTCCGTGGCGATTGTTAACTTGGACTCCGCGAGCAAAGAACTTCTCCTCATTACAGAGAGTTATTTACAATCAACCGTAGTCGAAGAGTATAGCCTGTAGAATTCTCGCCGCAAACCGTCTTTAACAGTTAGATCGTAATTTACATAAGCACACGCGTTACGAACGAACGTTCGCGGCAGCCTCGGCATTTGCCGACGAGTTATTTTGTATTAGAAATTCGTGGCGAGAAACAGACTACCGGCGGGTAGCGTGGCTTTCTCTTTAAAACGTCAACTTTAGCAAGTCTTTAAGTATTTATAGCGCGGCGCAACCGGTAACTGCTACTTGTTCGAAAGCTTACAATCCCGAGAGAGATTTGTTTCGAGATTGTTATCGCATTTTTCCTTGCCATACCTCCTAAAAACAAAAGAGTACGAAAACTATCACGCTGTAGTCGATACTTGAAGCCTTAGCATTTTTATTTGCCTCTACATTGGTTCCTATGGGTTAGAAACCGTCTCCTCAGCTTCAGTCGTCTCGCTTTGCCCTACATGCATTGGTCCGCGTCGACTCCACTCGATTCGATTCAACCTGCACTCGCAGATGCGTGTATGCCTATACATCACTGCTGGGCGTTTCTCGAATAAATTTATATTCAACTCCAATTTCCCATTCATTATCTTCGAAATGTAATCGAAAGAACTGTCCCAGCAGTGATGTGCATACGTACACAGCCTCGACGTGAGTTATGACTTTTGTAAAAAGCCACCTGAGAACTTGAAAGCCGCGTATTGGCTCCGAGAACCATTGTAAACGACGACGCTCTAAAAGTCAGGGATACCCGCTCGATTTATCCCCTCGCTAATTTTACGCATCCTGTCGCTCGGGCAGCGAGACATGTTTCCTGCCAAAGCAGGTGCAAAACTTCTTTCAGCGTTCCGCGCGCGATAGCGATACCCGATGGACGGGGCCTGAAAGATGGCAAACGAAGCGGGCGCGAGCGAGAAAGCGACGGGGAGGATAACGGAGCGACGGAGAGCAAAGGTGTGCGGTTTATTGTTCAAGGGCGTCAACCAGCCGCATGTACGATATACATGAACCGTATACTTAGCAGTCGTATAATAACGAACAGCACATCGCGGTACCGTAACGAATGCATCACCGTTAAAGGACAGAAGACCGCGAACCGACAGTAAAAATATCGCTGCTTAAATATGCAGTCTAACTGTACACGGTGGTGCCTCTTCTCTGCGCAACTCGATATATAAAGAAAAACTGGGGAAAGAGCAGAGGATATGAGTGAGTCGGGTTGACTTTTCGGGGAGGATGTTGCGTGGGATAGTTGTTAGGGTTGACGGAAGTTCTATTCACTACTGATTGTATGACTGTACCGAAATTTGACAAGGGAATTCTCTACAATTTATAAAAGATAAGAAACTGAAAAATTAGATAGTAATTGATTAAGACAGAGTAGAAATGACCCATGGCACCAGACTACATACTATCGCTATACTCCCTCGAGTGGACGCGTGAAACATCATTAGGGACGATATACGATTTAAATAATTTATCAGCCATGCGTGGAATATACGGTGCAGCATCACACCGGCAGACCCCCGCGTCCGATTCTAAGATACCGACGATTAACTCGACGACTTTTAAGCTTTATAATTGGCTAGCACGGGTGAAGCAGTTATCGCTTCTTTTTTGGGGGTGGGGTGGGGGGGAGGCGCTCGGGCGATTTATAACGACTTCTATTTATGAAGACAAGCGGCGCGTATGGCTGTCCCTTTCCAGTTTACGCTGATCGTACGATTTTAACTGGTTTTCCGATGCTCGGCGATCTCGGTTATTTAACTCGTTATTTAACTCGTCCTCGCGGTTTTTGTGTTGGCTGCCAGCGAGATGGCGCCTCGTGAAATAACGTCTCCCTGAAAAGAAAAAGAGGTATTAATAATCGAGCTTTCCGACGTGGTGCTCGCAAATTAACGCGAATGCGGGTTTCAGGCACGGCGAAGTTCGAAGTTGGTTGTTTATACGTGTCGGTGAACTCCGCGATCGGGGTCCGCGGGGCCCTTTGTTTCTCCTGCTGCCCCCTCCGCCACCCACCCCCGGAGGGGGTAAACCGCTGGCCCCCTATGCTACGGTTCCAGTGTTGCACGACGAGAATGTAGCCGCATTGTAGGCAACAACAACAACGGGCCGTAACTAAATCCGCCGTCAGTTCCATCCGTGGAAGTCCTTGGGGCCGCGAAGCGTCCGACACACGTTCCCCCGCTGAATATTCGCCGCGTGCATGCCCGTGGATAATCGATTCGATCGTAAAACGCACTCCTTAGGCCGTGTTTTCGAAAAAACCGCGGCCAGGATCGGAAACTCCCCCCGTCGCGAGATGGCGAATGGTGTTCTGGTTTGATCGAGACTATTTCGAAACGACGCGCGACGTCCTTGGCACGACCGCGGCGCCGCCACTAAGCACGATGACGTTTCTATTTGGTGGCGTGTTGGATGCAGAGGAAGTCGTTCATTTGATAGTGTTTTATCTAAGGTTTTGTTTATGGAGTGACTGCATTGAATAAAATGGGATTAAAGTCTAGAGGGATTGCCATTCTAAACAGAAAACTTGTCACCAGCCCTAACTAGTCTCAATCACAGATATTGCCTTCGTTCCCCATTTATCTCGATCAATTTGGACTTGAAAACAACCTGCTCCTCTAAACCCTCGTCTAAAAATTCTATTTCCATCTCTCATCGCGACCATTCAACTACAAATGAAAAAGGTCCGCAGTCCACGTTCATAAAGACATAAAATATCGCAGAAGAAGGAAAGGTATGCGAATCGCCGTTCCCCTGGAGTGAAACCGAATCGAAATTGAGTTTCGTGTCTAATTGAAAGTCCTGGCCAAGGGTAACGACGACAAAAAATACCCGCTGCATGTCAGCGTCCAGTTCCGAGCGGCAATTTCGCGTCCGACAAATGTCCGAGGGTTCCCGCGTTAAAGGATTAAGGTTGCGCCGCATCCTCCCGCTGGTAAGTGCCGCGAGGAAAGGCAACAACGGGCCGTAACTAAATCCGCGAACAGTTTCCAAGCCCCGTGGAAGACCTTGACACTGGCTCGTCCCGACACACGTTCGTCGGCGATGTTACCCACGTGCAGAACCGTGGATAATCGATTCGATCGTAAAATACGCTCCTTAGGCTCTCTCTCTGCCCCGTTGCCTTGCACTTTCGATCTCCTCGCTCTTTTTTCCGTGAGAGACGGGGAGCAACGTTTCCCGTAATCACCAGAGACTTCGGGACCCGAACTTCGTGTAATTATCGTGTCGCCTGTCACGCGGCCAATCGGCTAAAGCGCGAGCGTCGTAGGAAGCGTAAACCAACTCCAGGGTATGAGACGTCTTATTGAAACGAAGGTGGGTTTTAATTAACCCTTGCATTCAAAGCAAAATAGCTAGGCGTTGGTTGGCGGTTTCGAGGAGTTTTGTCTTAGATTTCTGAGCTCTAATCAGAATTTTTCATTAAAATCCTGAGCTCTGACCTGAATTTTTTCTGAAATTTTCGAGCCTTGGTCACAATCTTCCCTTGGATCACTTTCACAACAGTAGGGTGCCTCTAAGTGGCTGGACAGTGGAATGCAAAAGTGTTAACAATAAGACTGTGCGCCCAATAAAGATGGTGGCCTCGTTAGCGAACGCTGAAAATAGCAAACTCTCGCGAGCCTAGAACGGTAGCTAAACAATACTTCCTGGAAAGGAAAATGACGGGAAGACTAATACCGTTTGCCGAGGCAGATTGGTATCCCACTGGGTTAACTATCCTCAATTACGAGTTCCCTTTATTTCATTCTGGGTACTCTGCCTCGGTTAATTTTACACCAAATTGCGGATCATTGTTATGCCTTCTGACGTCGGACGCAATCAGTCGGCCGACGAGGCCCGAGGCCATCATCAATCTAGCCACAAAGTTACACTAGAAGAATCGCATCCTCGTTCGACTCGTTTCTACCGGGGAAAAACGCGTTAAGCGTTAATTCAATCCGGTGGGAAGGTTAAACATCGTCCGTGGTTGCCTATCCGGGGCTCTGGAAACAATTATCGCGCACGAAATTAATAGGCTCTAATCGAAGTTAATAACCCGTTAGGCGGTTGCAGGATGCGCCAAGGTAATAGGGAAATATCGGTGGACTGCGATTATTTATTTCGCCAGGATATATTGCCACTGGCGATGCAAGTGTATCGGCTCCCCACTTGCAATTAACCAAGGTGAACACCCCTTACGTGATTCTTGACAGAGAAGTTCCGGAGGAGGGCTAGTTAGGAATAGTTTCGCGTTCACTTGTAGAAACTACAGACAGAAATGGAATCTTTGAGAATCTAAGCTTTGCTTCATCTAGGGCGCAACGAAACTCGTATCGTATCCGAAATAAGTCGAATCTTTTGGTAAAGTAGAGTAGTAGTACTATATCGATCAGGTAGAGTGGTCAAGTGGTAAGACAGACTATCGCTATCGATAAGGTAGCTTCAAGGTCCCCTGATCCATACTTCAACCCAATCTGGCCCCGAGGGCTCCCTACGCCCACGTACCCGAATCGTCAAACCGGAGGTGGTACCCTGCTAGCCAGCAGAGGGCTAAAATCCTTGAGAGCCGTCGAAAAATCCTTGTGGCTCCCTCTCAGTCCTGGTATCTCCTTTGATCGCCTGGTTCATCGATCCAGCCGTCTCTCTCGGCGATATCCTTCCTCCCAATCCCTTCGTCTTTGTCTCTCTCTCTCTGGCTCGTCTCCTCGTCCCTCGTTTGGAGGGCAGAGGTGGCTCGAGTGCACGAGATCGCAGCTATGCGCCAGCGGAAGATCGCCAGCAGGCTCTTATAGGAGGAGCGGTGGGCGCCTCCGCGTCGTAGTTATATTTAGATTCGCGCTGACCGGCTTCGTGCTTCTTGTTTTACATTTAGCCGGGCATCACACTCACCGACACTGGCTTCGTCGCTGGCTATCCGCCGCGAGTGCCCGGCCGTCTCCTCCTCGCGATTCCACAGCGGGAGAGATCCTGCGGGAGATCGTACCCGTTTAGACCGCCGAACGTCTCGTCCCGGGGCCCCGATATGATCCTCGGGCTCGCTACAACGTCGTAAACGCGACGAACCTACTCGCCTCAGCGTCAATAAGAGTGTAGCGCCTCTAATGGAGTACCTTGGCGAGGATTGAAAAAGTTTTGCTTATCGGACGCTGTCTGAGCTTCGGTAGGGGTCAGTTCCTCGGCCAGATCTGGCATTCGCATTTAGAAAGTAACGATAGAGATGGAATCCTTGAAAATTCGTGTGCGTTGGATTAGATTTGCAAGTAGGCTCGACCTAGGAACTCGAAACTAAAACTTGAAAGGCTCGATATCGCGACATCATGAAAAAATGGCCGTCATCGAGGAATTCAATTTGCGACGAATTTAAGGGCCCCAGAGTTAAACGAATGACCATCGATGTATCATTATTATATCCAGCGACGTTAATGGACGGGACGTCGTTTCGGCGCTCCGATTACGGTGCTCAGAATTCATGCGACCAGCTATCGAAATTCTCGGAGGAACTCCACGAAATTGCGAGACCAGGCTCGGGACCAGCTTTGCCACTTATCTCCGATCGGTCTCATCTTGATTAAGAAGGCCCAATTGAATAAGATCGTCCGATCATGGAGAATCCACGAGGGAGCCACGCCAAAAAAAAACGAGCAAACTTCCTTGATGCCTTGATCAGCCAATTAAGAGCCGAACTGGTGAGCCAAGAGGTGCGTGACTTGACCACCGTCGAATAAAATACTTTTCAGTATTTTATACTTCAAACATTCGCGTTTCCAATGGCCATTCGAAGTAGCGACTGTTTTTAATGCCAAAGTGACGAAAGTTTTTTCGATAGAAAAATATTCTCGATCCCGTTGCAATCGTTACACCACGTTTATAGATGGTAATCTCGGTAGAAAGATAAAAATGAACGTTACGCTTGGAAATGGAGTCCTCAGTGGAGTCTTGAGGCCTGTAGTTATGTCTGACGTTTAGGGATCTTGAAATTTAGGGACCCCTAACGTTTGGAAGTTATTGCTTCGTGGCCGTGCGTTGCTATTGTGGTTTAAGCGCCGATAACAAACTTGAACGTCATGAAACTATGGTAATTTCTCAGACTTAACTCGCAGCCATATCTAAGGCTTTGGGACCTACACGCGGAACGAGATTACTGATCTTTATAGGTCATATCGTATTCGGGATTCCGGGACCTACAACGGTTGAAGAGTAGGGGCTCGCAGTTCATAGCTCATTTTATGCTGTGTCCAACATGATTCATAACTTTACTCAGGAGAGAGCGAATAGTTTAGAATTGATGAAATTTAATACTAAAAAGGTCTCATAGATCATAAGTCATGTAAGATGCAAGAATGTGGGAGGTCTCTTTGAAATTAGAAATTCAGCTCTATCAAAATATTAGAGCCAATCTTTGAAGATTGAAGATCCACGTTAATACCTAAGACTTAAATATCTATAACACCCTAGAATATTTTCTGGTCTTTCCCAAACACTTTCCTCGGCGCTACTGCCGATAGCAATCGCCTATCAGACATAGCACTCGCCCTCCGCGGAAGTCCTGTTAATTTCTTGGGCGATGAGGCCCTAAACAATGACGATTGTAGCTCGCAGGTTCTAGTAACAATGTCGAGCGAAACGGAACAAAGTCCACTCTTCCTTCCTCCCGCGCGTGGGAAAGAGGGTAAAGTATCCATCTCTGCGGATCGGATGTAGTCGAACGAGCGATGATATCGGGTCTGGTCGAGACGTTCGGTCGTCTAAACGGGTACGATCTCTGGTGGAATCTCCGTTGCGGTGGAAGAATGCCGCACCCGAGAGAAAAAAACGACGAGACCTCCTCCTGCGTGTTGCTGCCTCGATCGGTCCCAAAAGGTTTCGCGATGTTCGTAACATTTTCACGAGATCTCGAAGAATGCGGTGTGAGAACGATGATATTCGTAATGGGGAAGATTTGCTTGATACTTGTAAAACATACAGTGTCGTAGCTGGCAATCTCAAATTCTGATGTTAAACTACAAGTAGACGAAAATGACTAACCTTGAAATCTGAAATTCTCAGACTAGGTGTCCAATGATTTTTTTCCTGTCACTATCCGCCTCATGCAGACTATTTTCAATTAACGTTATTATCTGGCGCGGATAAGAGAATTGAGAAAATTAAATCGGGGGGAGAGGGGATGGGCGGGGGGCTGGAACACGACACCACGATGGCGTTCGCCGCGGAAAAGAAACCGATGAGTGTCTGCAATTAAGAGGCGGGACTTACAAGAAAACATCTGCAATGTAGATGCAATCCACTTAGTTGCAGATCCTTCGCCCCTATACGCTGTTCTTAATATAGACACGATCGTCGGTAAAAGGAAGCACGGACGAGTCATCCGGTATCAGGAAACCGTGATTCCTTTTTCGTCCTCGGACTCCAGGATCCAATCGCGTAGGAAAGATTGATCAACTCGCGATCATCGCATTCTTGGCCACTATTCTCGTTTTTTAGGGTCGAGGTGGTCGGAATCGCGAATTAAACCAAGTCTATAAGTTGAAGACTCTTAGCATTCTTTCTAACACTCTTGCTTTTCCTTAAAAAAATTTATTCTAAGGGAACGGTTAGGTCTTCATCCTATCGTACAGTTATAATTCAAAGATCAACCCTTACACCCAACTTAAAATTTTCAAATGCATCATATCCTCGAGTGAAGTTTCAAAACATCAAAAAATAGTGCTTACTTCAGCAAAATAATCTCTGTTTTCTCGATCCCATAATCCGGTCATTTTCTTGCAACTCTAACCTCAGAAAACGTCTAAAAGTATCCCAAATAATTCAATAGAGTTTTGAAGTCTTTTCTTGGAAGGACCCATCAGTCAGCTATGCAGAAACGTTTTATAGTATATTGTTTGTAACCGGCTGCTCCCACAGTTTGAGCTCGGTTTCGTCGAGGAGGAATTGCTTTTAGCCGTCAGCGAGGCGCGTCCGAGGTCTATTCATTATTTTCACTCTCGATAATGCACCACCCCCGGCGCAAGGAAAGGTAGCTAATCCGGTCGACAGGGACTCAAAGTGCGCATTACCGCGCAAGAATTCCGGGAAAATGAACGCTCGATGCCCTGTCATTTGCCTCTCCTTACTTATTCCATCGGCATTAACATTAATACGCCATTAGATCCGTCGCGAAGACCTGTCACGCCACGAACATCAGAATTCCAGCTACCGTGATCTTATTCCGTTTATTTTCCGCCCCGTGTCATTAGGGAACGATGAATTGTTGGGGAGGAATAAATGGGAAGAATTATTCCACAAGAGGAACGATTATGGCAACAAGAAGCGAAGGTCCTCGTTTAATTTTTCAATTTCTTTAAGGAAAAGAACGTTTTTTGGAGAATGAATAACAGTCAAGTAAACTTCTTATGTGCATAGTTTCTCTCATAACGAACAAATTAATTTTTTAATCTTCTTCCTATTTGGTTCACTTCTGCACCTATAATTTCAGCAATATTCTTTCGGAATCTTTCTCTTATTCTTCGCACAACTATGACATAACATAGTTGCCAGGTCTTAAAAATAGCCCGCTCAAAATATAAGAAGTGATTCCGTCGTGTAAGAAAGTCTCCGAGCGTCGAGTCACAAACGCACCACGTTCTCCGCGAAGGACCTCGCACCTTCGATCGGCCAAGAGACACGTTTCGCTCGAACGATCGGCGAAATTGAAAAACACCGAACGTGATATCGCGTCTGACTGCGGTTCTAAAACCTAGCGCGGTCATAAACGACGTATCGAAACCGACCGAATCACTCGACAGGCCGATCGATCGCCAGTTTATTGAGTCGCAACGCGCGATATTGTCTGGAAGACAGGGACTGTAAATCCATACGCTGGTGCACGAGCGATCGTGCATGGATCCTAGAAGGAAACTGGACGGCAGGGACGTATTACCTCACTGCGGGGAGAGGGTACGATAACATAGAAAAAGAGGGCTGAAGGTGTCATGGTAAAGAAAATTAATGAAAATGATAAGGATTATTTATATTACACGGTATAAAAGGACGAGCAAAGCCAAGTGTTTGAATTAATCAAAAAAAAAAATTAATACGAAGTATCGAGCAATGTTCGAAACAGTAGTTTAGAAGTTGAACTAACGATTGAAATGGTAGGCTGTAATTTATTTCTGAGAAGAAAGGTGTCTCTCTGGGTGATTAGTTTCCAGGCTCTGGTTTGGCTAGATCCGTCACTGGGGGCAGGGACGACGAAGACGGAGCGAGCATTTCGCTTTCGCGTCTATTTCATAACAAAAGCCGCAGCTTTGCCCGTAGTGCTCGGACTCTGCGGTCGAGGAAGCATAAAAAGGCGCTGACGGAGGAGGAAAAGAGCGGGGAACGGGGGTACCTCGAGCAGTCAGCGCGACGTCCTGCGACTTTTCAATTTTTCAAACATTCTAACATATACCTAGCAATTTTTCTCTTTTTACCACTTACATTAAACGATAACACAAAAGGTGCTAGACATAATATCTTGAAAAAAGATCTGCAGTAATCATATTCATTAACTCATTGAACGTGTTAATAATTGCAACCTCTAAAGGCAATCCTAAATTTATTTTTGTGAAACACGAAGCATCTAGAACTTCCCTTCCTTCGTCCAAGCAACATCCTAGACCACCTAACGCGTTTCTATTCGCGAGAGATTTACGGATTAGCTGGTACGTGGAAGCCTGGATCGCGTCGAGACGGATTCTGGTCTCTCGAGTCTTCGTATTTTTTTCGCGAGATTTAACACGAAACCGGGAACGAAGCGAACAAGCCGGAGAACAGGGACTTTCGTCGTAAATCGGCTTGTCCGGGACGATCGACAAGAAGACGCTGGGCCCGTTCCTCTCGAGTTGAGATCTAAACGGCGCGACGACGCGAACCGGCGTCCAGGTGTCTCGGTCGAATGGTCGGAAGTAAACAAGATTATGTTCCGAGGAGGATCGAGCCAAGTGTTTGCCGATTGTCGCCTAACGAGCGGGCGGTCGACAAGAAATTGAATTACGGGAAATTGGTCGACGACTGTTTTTGCCTGGGAAAAAATTCCAGCGATCGATGACGAGATGTTATCCCGTCGAGGATCGAATTTAGAAGCAAAAAGATCAGCTTCTAGGAAATGATAGAATCGTCTCGATACACTGAATTGTCTTGACAGACTGAAATCGGTTCGTAACGAAGTCTTCTGTAACCCTTTGCCGTTTGCTTTGAAGTTACTGTATTATTTTACCCGGCGTCAAATTCTCGTGTATCGCTTGTCCGAGCGTTCAAGTCACCGCGTGTCGCTTGCTCGGCCGTTGAAGTCTCCGCGTGCCGCTTGCTCGGGCATCGAAGTCTCCAGCGTTTGGCTCCATGTCACTTGCTTCTCGTGAGTTTTAGACATATTTTCACTTAATTTTCGACTAGTACAAGCTACAGTAAGCTCATATCTCAATGACAAATCCACCGCAGATTCTACTGCATCCAATCTCACGCTTTATTTCCAAATAATTTTACTTTCCTATTGAACTACATAGATAAAACATTTACATGCACATGCACTTTAGTGACGTAGTCGATACAACATAATCAACTATACATACTTCGAGTGTCAGAGGAAAAGAATTCAATACCCTTATATAAACTGTTTTACATAAATCAAGAATGTAAGAGGATTGAATATTTCTTCCATCCAGCATCGCGTAGGCAATCACTCTCGAACCTTTCCATCGAATCTTTCCTCTATCCTAAATCGAAGCAATCATTAAACATTCTTTCTGTGAAATACGGTACGCGGTCCTTTCTCCCAATTCATTCCGTCACGTACGCGCCTCCAGTCATATCCTCCTGCGAAGATGCAGCGAGTAAAAGGTCTCCTCTCGCCTCTCAGTCGCTCCCTGGTGCATGAACTCTGAGCTCCCCCTTTCTCTGTCCGCTCGTCTTCTCCCCTTTCCCTTTCGTCCTGCGCCGTCACTGTCAATAAGTTATGTAGCGGCGCACGTGCGCGCCCGCTAATAGAAGTACAAAGCCCGCTGGAAAGCCTAGTAGGAAAGCGGCTACCGTGCCAGCGTCGAGGCCTCGACGAGTGACCGCAGAATCATCGTTCCCCGGTACACGAACGCTGACAGCCTTTCCAATTGTGCAAGCCAACCAGATGCAACCGTGGATCGATCGACCGGTCGGGAATTTAATGCCTCTCGATTGTTAACGTCTGGTTAACACTCGCGCGTGCCATTCTCGATTTAGCAACCATTTTTAAACGACGTTAACCGTGACCAAATGTGAACTATCCTCTCTCGACAACGGACTTTTCTTATTTTCAATTGATTGGTAATTCAACTGTCACGCATTATCTCCATCGGGAACTCTCGTTAAAATATTTTTAAATCTCTCCCCCTAAATATTTCGACTGTTATAATATACCCAAAGGAATAACAACAATTCTGATGAACGTGCACAAAATTCTCCTCGACTGTGGTTGAAATTGCATCGAAGTTTGAGGAGCACAGAGGGCTTCTTGTCCCAGAGGTTTTCGGTCTGAGGGCCACAGTGGCCTCAAGGAACACGCGGAGAAGATTACCTGCGAGAGGAGAGGAGGGGGAGAAAGTAAGGTGCCGCAAAGAGGTTGATCCGTGATGGACGACGTGCGACCACTTTTTAAACTCGTGCCACCTTCCAATTAGCAATTATTGAGACGTTTCGGCGATCGGCGCGGAATCTTAAGAAGGACACGTCTTCGTCCAAGGACTGGCAATGCCTCGAAGCTCGCCAGCGCGAAAAACTTGGACGTTCGGGCCCTTTTAATTGCTTACGACTTTATACCTCGCTTGCAATTACTGGCTCCTGACAATTTTTGGTTATTCGAGGCTCTCGAATGTTGCCCTATTAACTCGATTAATTGTAAATGTTTCTAGAGGATTAGTACTTTACAAAATGAAGAAAACCATACCTGAATCATTCAATAGGGATATATCTTTGAAAATATATTCATATTTGACAATCGAAGAACCATTTGACAAAATCCAATATCTAAAAAGATTTCAAATGAATGTCAGCTCACTTAAAAATGAAGAATAATGGAATTAGCAAAAAACCACCTCCTACAAGAACAGATCCCATCGACGAGGATTGAGAACCCTGGTCCAGGATATGATGGATGCCCACGTTCTTGTTGAACCGTGAGGAAGTTATTACGGTTGGCAAGAGGTGACGGCAGCGAGGCTAGTCAAAAGCAGGAAAAAAACACAGAATGTCGAGCACGCGGTCCCCGAAGCTCCCTCGAAAGCTGCCTCCTCCTCTTCCCCCTACTCTGTACAAAAGTAATTGGTTAATGAGCCCCAGGCAATCTCGCGTCCGATCGCCGAGCGTCTTTTTCCTCCGTCCCCATCGAAAGGAGTTTCTTATCCAGGGCGGAATTGATCCTCCAGTTTAATCTTGTTCGCCAAAGGGTTCCGAAGCGAGCTGACTGCAGGAAGAAACAAAGACAGTGGATAATTCGCCCTTCGAGTTGAACATCAGTCCACTGGAGTCCAAATCTCCAGCCTCGATCTCGAGGAGTCAAGCCCATAAAAAATATAGTAAGTTTTCCATATTTACGAATATCGTGGCCTTTGATGAAACTATACCATGAAGAATAGGAGTATTCTATAGCGAGTTGAGAAGATATTTTCTGATGTCAAAGAGCTGGTACTCTCCGAGAAGGATCTCCTTTTCCTAACCTCTACTGAAAAATTTCTCCCCTTTTCCAGTAGCCATTTCTCTCACGGAAGGTCTCACGATGTGTCACTCGCAACCATAGATCGTCAAACCTGTTGCAGGACGTCGACCCACGCCATAAAGTTCCTGTTCGCGTTGCATTAGCAGAAATGACAGGGTGTATCGCGACGATCCCGATGGAGGGGGATGCACTTTTCTCGATGAAGGAAAAGTGAAGGCCTGCGGATGGTAAAAAGCCGTGGCGCGACTAATTGTATGTTATTAGCCGAGCGTATGCAAAGGGTTCTGGAGATGAAGGCGACGTTTCCCCGGCGATTGCGCGAAGAACGACGAAACAATTAACTAGACGTTCGACGAACGGAAGGCGTGCATCGCCTAATAGAAATAATTGCACGGGAACGGGAACAAGATGGATGAAACCCGAACGGTTGTACGATTCCAGCTATGGTACCGTACAATGTATCAACACTTTGCGACGATTAACAGCGCGAATTGATGAACGACCCTCTGCCGTGCGCGGGGCTGGAATTTCGTGTCGTTGGGAATGATTTATAAACGCTTGTTTATGGCGCTTGATCGCTGAACGGGTTACCACCTGACACCTTGTTGATGGGGATCGCGCTGGCGTGTCGCGTGACTCGAATGACTAATGCGCGCCGCGAGGCCTTTTTAAGAAGATTTCTCGATAGGGGGTTGTCGACAGTCTGAAGAGAAATGATAGAAATGGAGTGTCGATAAGACTGGACTGTAGGGTGAACTAAGTCTTGGTGAACGAGGGCAGGCTGCTGCTTATGGATATCGCAACTGTTCATGGATCATTGGGATTATCTTCTCTCTTGTAAAAGAATTCTACATTGTATCCGCAAAATTGTATCATTCACGATGTCTAGGAATCAAAGTATTCGCCACAGACCCAGCCCAGGCCTCGACTATTATGAAACGTCAACTCGTAAAACCATATCGTTGATCACTTTCTCCCGATAAGAATGTTTTTTCGAGCCAGTAGACGCTAGTTAAAGCGTGCCCAGCCCAAGTCTACACCGTCTAGTTCCGCTCAGTGTCAATATCGGCCTACATTCGATCGGCCTTGAATCATTAGCGGCACGCAGCCCGCCGTATCGGTCGCGCAGCATCGCGAGATATCGATCTAGATCCCCGTGGAATAAGGGGGGAGAGCAGGGTATTCCCCCCCCAGTCAAAGCTCCGCCGCCAAGCGTTCCCGCGTCGAGGATTGCGCAAGCGCGGGGCATAGTTTCACGTCACCCGCCATACGTTCGCGTTGGGCGTAATTAGATTAATACGCCCGCGAAATTAGATTAAGAAATGTTGGGGAGAGGCGTGGGTTACAACTTTTTCGTGAGAACGCCAGAAGGGTTAATTAAGCCGCGGAGTTGTCACGTATACTGAAAGAGATACGGGGGAACTCTAAGACCACTATGGTATGTTAATTTTGCACCCTTCTGGGTCAAACACGCGAAAGTGTTCACTGCTGTGGAGGTAGAGTTGAAGTAGGAAGGGTAACGTGGAGTAATGAACCTTATCGGTGATGCAGTATATGCAGGCGATATAATGTAGGCTGGTCAGATGGTAATTATAGTGCACTGTCGGTTATGGAGGATACTCCATCGATAACGTGGAACCCTTGGTCTTCCGCTAGTAACGTAGAACACTCTGTTGGTAGGTTCCACGACCCCTTGAAGATACTACCACTAGAAAGACCACGATAACGAACGTGTCAACATCTTTGGCTCAATATGCAAATGTTTTCCTGAACAATTTGACGCAATCACGGAGAGTGGAGATTGTTATAACCCGCAGACTGGGTATGTGGGGTCACGAACGGTGTTTCGAAGCTTTGAATGAACCCAATCCATATCTGACCCAGTTCTCCAGAACGAATATCGTTCTTGAAATACGGCGAAGGTCGAAACCTTTCGTAAACCTTGACAACAAATAACAATAGAAACACCGTTGAAAAAAAAATGCTCGTCTATATCTAACCCGATTATGCGGAATTGATATCGTTCCTCGTGAAATATGAAGTGGGTGGAAATGTTTAGAAAGATCGTGGCTGGTAATGGTAGCAACAATGGTCAGAAAATAGTTGGAACGGATAGAAGATAGAGATAGGGATCGTTTCTTTGAAATACGATTAAAGATTCGGAGGTAGACTCCGTGGCGGAGGATCGTGGCGTTCTCGATAGCCTGTACGATACTTATCAGACTCGATGACGATATATAGCACAGCGGACGCCTACGAGCGGACAAACGGTGTCGCAAACTCGGAAACACGGCATCTAATCGTAATGTTTTATTGTTACACGGCTTTCTACGCGTGGCCAGGAATTAGCTCGCGAACTTCGGCTATCTCGGAACGGGATTCCGTGTATTTTTGGAGGTCGATCGATTGGAAACCACGGAATCATATAAACGGTTAGTTCCAGTACATTTACCAGAGAAAAGTTTTATTAAAGCAAGTAACGAGGCAGGTACTGCGTTTATCGATCGAAACTCAGTTTTTGTAATTTTATTTATTTGTATTCAAACTTCCATTTACAGAATTATAAATTATGCTTGCATTCTCGGTAATGCTTCTATTTTAAAAGGGTTCCTAGCTTCATTGGCCGAAAGTGACTTTGGTATTATTTAAAAATTTCATTTGGATAGAACAAGAATATACACAGATATTTAATAATATTAAAATAATATCGTTGATTCCACGCTTGAAATATTCCTATAGATGAAGATTCAGATCCATCTCGCAGCTCTGGAGATCTCGAAGAGCAGCTATCGACGCCGTTCGATCCGAGCGACATATGCACGAACGACGCCGCGCGGAGCTCGCCGCCCACGAATAGACGAACGTGTGTCGCAACGACAGTCGACCTCTCCGTCTCTCCTTCGCTAGAGAACACGGTCTCTCCGTCTCTCCCTCGTTGTAAGAACACGGTCTCTCGTTCGCTCAGCGGCGGCGGCTGATTTATCGACATGCCCTCGAATTATATGCTGCGGCTTCGGGCAGCTTTCACCGTGGCTCCGCGTGCACGGCTACCACGACGCCGACGTCTCTCCCTGCCGATCCTTTTGTTTCGTTCGAGCCAATTTCGACACCGCGCGATTGTCCTTGCGTCCGCGACAGCGTAATCGCGTCGCGTATCGATACGCGCTGCGACAATCCGAGAGGCCCCTGACCTGGGCGTACCTTTTATCGCGACCAGAGCGCCGCGGTGCCCGAGAATGCGCCTCGTCTGCAAAAATCGACAGAGGGTGGGACACTGGGTGAGCGATGAGACGTTCGATTCTTTCGCGTCGCCCATTGGACGTGGATAGAAGAAGCTGGCCGTGGGTTGGAATGGGAGAATCTTAGGAATTTGAGGGAAGATTCATAGTTGATTGGAAACGGGACGAGAGCATTGAAATTCGCGTAATTAAGGTAGTCGGTACTCTATGACGATCTTCCGTACGATTCGCGTTCAATTATCCCCAAGAGTTTGAGGCTCGTGCTTAACCTCTCGTGTAATCGGTGACTTATCAACGACCTACTTCTGTGCCGAACGGAAGACACGATGCGCGCTGCTAAATGGCCATCTCTGCCTCGTCAATACAATGCAACGAGGCACGCATGGAGGTAACGGTTATCCAGGATCTATCGAAGCTCCATAAAGGGCGATGTTTAGGTAGCCAACCATGCAATGGTGTGTGGTACGAGTGTCCCGTAATTTCTGCACATCTAGCTTCTTACTGGGACCTTAAAGAACATGTTCACTTTTAGCTTAGCAACACATCCCTCCAACTATGTACTTTCCAGATCGACATCTTTTATGCGAAGGCTTGGAACAATCCTCGAACTGTCCGTAAACCTCATCTTGTTCCGTAACCAGGTGGGTCTCGTTCGCTCTTCTCAAGCTTCCCGAAAGATACGAGAAATTGTGCTCGAGGCGATGCATCGGTCGCCTCCGTCCCCGTGTAGAGAGATGTCTCCGCTGAACCTTGAAACAGGATTCCTCCCAGCGATTCGAAACGGTCGTGGCCGGCGTGTATCGGATACAATGCGATCCGTCTGTTCCCGTATCGCGTAATCGCCTTATCACGGGAACACGCACGCCGCGCGAAAGGAACGTAACGGTTTTCTGCGTTCGATCAAAGCACCGTTCCAAACGGAAAAATTCCAATACGAATTTGCATCGAGAGGCGGCGGCGAGACCGCTAGAATCCGCCGTGAAAGCTTATGTGTGTAGCGGCGGGATTCAACCTCGCACCTCGCACGGTAAAAGGGGGGTTGCGACCGTGTAGGAGAATGCAGGACAGAGGAGTGTGTCGAATAACTTCCTAGAGGCGCGCCTGTCACGACGCCCCGGGTCATTGGTCACCCCCGTCCTTATCTACGACCGGCTGTGGGGGCCATCTCGAAGGCCCCTTTCAGACGGCTCGATTTTCACCGCGCGATTTCATTATCCCCCCGATATCCGACGTAAGGCCCATCTGAATGGGCCTTTCACACGGCCAAGCGATAAATTGCTTTAGGGAGATCGTTAGAACGGCTGAGGAGGGGGGCGTTGATCCAACGCGCTTCCGCGTGAGTCCCCCAAACATGAGACTGACGATGATTCACCTGGCAGTGACTAATCGTGCGTTTTTTTTTTCGTAAAATTGTTTCTTCATTCGGTGGAATGTTTGGAATTGGGGACACTGGAATCGAGGTGGAATTTTTGTGTAGTCATCCTGAATCCTAAGTGTAATCGTGACGAGTGTAACGTAACTCTGAGAATAGTTCGTTTTTGTTCGTGTAAGTGGGGGAATGAGGTTAAATGTCAGCTTGGAGACGAGGTGATCTTATATCCAGTCATTGATTTCATCTTGGTGGACCTAGGACGGTGGTAGAGTAGCTGGTCAATCAGAGTGATGTTTGGACCTGGTGAAGGCAAGATGGCTTTCCACTGATCGTTACGCTGATGCTTGGGACCAGGAATCTAGAACAGTGCAACTACCTTGAGATACCGCAACTTCCAAAATCCAAGTGTTCGTATTCTTTTGATACACAGTGTACCTCCACCAAACACTTTCTCGCGCAATCCAAGTTTCCTAGAACTCACGCCATTTGGCCAATCGTCGCTGTATTTCACTCCGCTCCAAAGGAAAGCGATAATTGCCGTACGTTTCAATCGCCGCGGAGCGACCACGATTTATATAATCGCGTCCACGATATTCGATACGTCGAAACGGCGGGCAGGTAACACGGAAGCGTCGTCCAGGTTCACTTCTGGAGCACGCCCGTTCCCAAGCGTTCGCCATGGTACCGCGGAATTTCCGTGCCGATCGGCATAACCGTGAAGCAATTCGTCCAGGGGAATCGTTTAATGCGGGCCGCAGCGATGGCTCGACGGCCGAGTCACGATCGGTTACTTTCCTCCATCCCAGATACAACGCTTTGGAGAAATCCGAAACAATCGACGGCACCGCCCATTTACGTACACTCGGGCATGGTGTACGCTCGTTAGGTAACCAGGCTTCGAGATACCCGTTGTAGATCGTCCGCTTTAATCGTCGGTTACGCTGATGATGATGCGAACGCCACGAGGAAGTAACGGGAAACGGGCCCTCCATCGACTCGAGCAAATTTCACGCGTTCCTCTGATCTCGAATACAAATTTGAAAAATTTAGAGGAACCCCTTTCCCTGTAACAATCACCTCCCAAAACTTGGTAGGAGTCTAATCGAAAAATAGAGAGACTGGAACTCACGATCCTCGGATTCACAGTCGACTGCTTTTCCTGCAATTCGTTAAATTTATATATTTCATAAACAACAAGTTGAATAGTCTCGCGACAAAGTTTGAATTCTGTTGAAATGTTGACGAGTTTTAGTCCTGTATCCTGGTAGCTAACGAGTGATCGAACGTGTTAAAGTTTAAAGTAAAGGATGCACCATCTTCCCAGCTAACCTGTTCGTCGTTCAATTTCCAGATGGAGCATAGAGGCGTGGCGGCCGAGCAGCAGGAGCATCAGTAGCGATCAGCGATCGTCGGGGCCCTGAGTGGGCTCCTGATCACTCGACGGGGACGTCGGCACCGGGGTCCGTGCTCGCGAGGGTGGGCGGCGTTGTAGCGCCGCGATGGCCGCGACCGACGGTCAGATCGTGGTTGCGGCGGCACGTTGGGCCGAGGAAGCGACGTACCTTCGCGAATTCGTCTCCAAGTACCGTCTCCCTGCGGTGATCAAGATCACGAAGGGCCAGTACGGAGGGCTGGGGGTTCCCACACTGCCCGCGCCTAGTTTGCAGAGCACGGCGCTGCTGGTGTCCGCGGGACGTCGACGGAAGATCGTCGCGCAGGCGGTGAAGATCAAAGAGGGTCGCAGGGTGGTGGGTGTGGGGCCCAGGCTGGCTATACCCGACTCTTACGCGGGTTATTTCGAGATCTTGAGCGAAGAAGGAAGAGCTGTGCGAGGGATGGAGTCTGTGAACGAGCTGTGTCGACGTTGCCCTGACGAGGGGGCTCTGGTCAGGGAGACTGTGCGAGGAATAGCTTGCAGAGTGGACGACGACTCGGGAATAGTGGTACCCGAGGGTACGAGGACCCTTGCAGCGGGGGAGACTATAGTGATGGCGGGGGAGGTGAGTCTCCCCGGTCGTGGTAGATTTCTGCGATGCGTCGACTGTCGGGGCGAGAGCGTGCTGCTCGCAATGGACCAGCGGGGTCGCTTCAGCGCTCTGGCGCGCGAGGACAACATAAGCGGCGTCCACACAGCTAGAGCGTTGTTGAGCAAGCGGCTGCCATTAACTGTCAGACTGGTGCACGGCCAGCCGCCCAGGGGATTGAAGTCGTCGTCGCAGTTTGTCCCAGAACTGAGGCTGTTGTCCACGTTCGAAGAAGAGCACGTATTCGCCTTGCCTCTGCAGAGAGAGGGAGCGGCGGTGGCGTTGCCGCTTGCAGCTCCGCTGAAGCTAGTAAAGGCGAGAAACGAAGAGGCTCTCAGGTCCATGCAGGAGTTCACGAGGCTGGTGGAGCGCGCGTCCCGCCTCGTAGCCGACGTGGCGGATCGCGCACACGTTCTGGATGGTCGTTTAGGCGAGAGCAAACCCTCCAGGCAGACCAGAAGCGGCTCAGGCTTCCTCAGGCGGTCCTCAACGAACTCTGACAACGGACCTCTGAACCACCACAGGAACAACGCCAGCCACCATCATCATCACCATCATTATCATAGCAACGGGCATCAAGCGTCATCAGGTCACGCGGCATATCGAGACGAGAATCGTGTCCCTCCGTCAGCATGTACGGAAGAGTACGACGAGATAGATCAGATTTACGACTACGTCCGCGGATTTGCGCCTCTGCCTAAAAGCGTCAGGTCACCCTACGAAAGTCCTCTGCCAGGCACACAGGGCTCCAGTCCTCCGTTGACACCTGTCACAGTGACGATCGCGCCCTTGTTGGACGACAGACCGGAACCACCGCCCATAGAAACCATTCCCACGAAGAAGATTCAGGCGGAGAAGAGGACGAGGCGCGCCGTCAAAGAGGCCCCCCAGCCTAGAGTCGAAAAGCCGCCCCTGGCCAAACTCTACGTGAAGAACAGCGGCACTCAAAGAGGACGCCCTTTGATGAGGCAAAAGAGCGCGTCGCCGTTGAAGGAGACACCTCCTGGGTACAAGGGTGGATCTCCGCTTTTTAATATACGATACAAGAGCCTGACGAACCTTCAACAGGCCATGGAGCTGGATGGGACACTGGACTCCAGCCATTCTGGAGGCAGGACTTCGGGGGACTCCGGTGCTGGTGCTAAGCTGCCGGAAAAAAGGTACAGGTACACACATGCACTCGCGATATAGTGAACGTACACATTTATTGAAGTAATACGTAGTATTAATCCTTTGCACTCGGATGTCCTCTATGTGAGAAGATATCGTAAGTCTAACAAATTTTCAAAGTAAGACTATTTAGTGTAATGCGATTCCTGTTCGCACATTTTGCAACGATATGGCGCAGAGTGCAAAGGGTTAAAGTAAGGTCGAAGATGATACGAAGCAGATAAGATCCTGAGGAGATGCGTTCTTCCATTGCCATTCGAGGCACCGATCACTGTGCAAGTCGGGTACCCAATCAATTGTGTTCCCGATTCGCAATGGCGGACCTCGAACGGTGTTAACACATCGCTAATTCTCGATGAAATTGTTCGTCGTCCACGCAGATCGCGGCGTCTGAGCAGACCTCGTTCGTTGACGAATTTAGTGTGGGAGCTACGCGGAGGAAGTGGCCTTGGCTGCACGAGACCGGAAACCCCGCCACCTGCCACAGCGGCACCGTTGCCACCGACTAAATGCGGACCACGTCTCGCTGTCACCGTAGTGGCACCTCGACGTGTCGGCACGCTCTACCTCTAACTCGTGAGTAACGCTTAGTGAGTAAATTTTAATTCAACATTCCCTCCAAACCTCACCCCCAAAACCTCTATTTCCTGACTCATGACATCTACCAAACGCAGTCTCCTACTCGCTTAATCGGTCTCCATCGCGGTTACACCGAGTCAGCGGAGATCCCTCGTCGTAAACTTCAAGTTTCTTGCGCACGGTCTCAGCGTTCGTCTCGTAAACGGCGCGCAAAAGGGACGGGATTGCTAAAATCAGCGCTAACGCGATCACGCCGCACGGCTGTTATCCGGCGAGATTAATTTCCCTGCGGCTGGTTTATCGTCGCGAACGATACGTCGAACGTCAGAGACAGTCCTTAGCGCAATCAGCCAGGAAGGCGTACCGGTTATGGTGGCAGTTAGAGCGTACTTTGTACGGGAATCATTAAATTTACAGGATCCAAGGCTCGTGGTCGATCCTTTAACGAAGCATTTTACTGGCCGTTGTAAAAGGCGGGCAGGTGTTTCCCTATT
Source organism: Hylaeus volcanicus (assembly GCF_026283585.1). Lineage (NCBI taxonomy): Eukaryota > Metazoa > Arthropoda > Insecta > Hymenoptera > Colletidae > Hylaeus > Hylaeus volcanicus. The sequence goes on from NC_071982.1 coordinate 15,726,030, forward strand.
GCCTTTGAGTCCTTATTCGTTTAATCGCCGCTGCGCCGGCCTCTGATCGTCATAACCGCGTCTAGGAAATGCACCTGTGCCATCCAGGAAGCGGTCGGTCTTATTGCGAATTATTGTTGGCTGGCTTCCGTGGCTCCTCGACCGCCGCGAATAGGGGAGGGACTCGCCTTTTCTCCTCTTCTTTTCAGCGAAACGTGAATTTTCGTAATTACACCGACGACTGCAGAAGCACGACGCAATGTCCGGTGCGTGTTTCCCGCTGCGGTCATTGCTAGACGGCCGGGTATAATTAACCACTATTGGATAGTCCACCTGCAGGTACAGGTGGACGCTGCAATGTTTCGTATTTTGTATCCTGATGGGCAGACGACTCTGTAGGGAGGGAGGTGGGGGGCTTGAATGATCCAGGAGGATGCTGGAAGAGTGGAGTTTAAACGTCTTCATGGGACTCTTGTAACTTTGATCAAGTACATGTCTAATAAAAAGTAGAACAATTCCTATATCTCATCGACCAAACGACGATCCTATACCCACATCTTGAAGGTCCAAACATGCATAAGAAGAAACAGACAACTAATAAGAAGTAAGACTTCCTACATCGACAACTCCTCGTATCACCCCGATGATAAAGGACCGTCTAATCGATACTCCCAGCAGTGGAAATTAGCGAGGTCCGCGCAGGTTAATCAGCCACCGATTCCTCTCCGGTTCCGCTCAGTCGAAGGAGAAACCTGAGACGAGGGAACGAAGGGGCCCAGGAGATAATGAGAGAATCGGAAAACGAGAGAAAGACGGAACGGGAGATAACCTGAACGGGCGGGACAGCCCGAGGATACGTAACGTCATCCTCGCTCGGTGCAGCGTTATAATAGCCCTGGTTTGCCTCGGAGCCGCTCCGTGAGCGGAATTAAACGAGAGCAGGTTCAACGGCTGAACAAACCGTGGCTTCCGGTCACCGGTTCCCCTGCCCGCCCCCGCGCCCAAGAACTCGATCAGGTATTACGAAAATTACGATTACTCGGAGAAGAAACCTGACTTTTCGGCTCTGGGGCTTTTATGCAAGGATCAGGCGTCCTGGTAATCCCGTCTTTCTCCTGCTGATGTCATCTTCGGTCTGGAGATGCCACGGTAGTTGATGACGAGAAGTAAATTGGTCAGCTGAAGGGAAATTAGTGAGATTGGAAAAATAGACACGAGACTTGAGCTTGTTGTCTGTATGATAAGACCTCGATTCGATTACCTTGTCCATTTCCATTTACTTTCACGGGCTCTACTTGTCCAACACCCATGAATCCCTATTAAATACCTTCGCAAGAACCTGAAATCTACCATACAAAGGTCTTTGTTGCTCCAAAAGTGGCAATCGGGGGAAGGCCGCCAGGTTTCTTCTACGTCAGCAGTCACCCGATCCCTTTTAATCAGTTGAACGCTCCCAGGACGAGCCACCCCTCGGTGAAGGATGCTCAAGGACACCATTTCCTGCTTAATTAATTAACCACCGTCGTCCGCTGCGTAGCCGGTGTCTCCCCTCCATTTTGATCGAGGTCGACACCTGGTAATTTTCAACTGTCGCGTTCAGCGGTGGCAGGATGATGCGTGCGCATGCAGGTCCAACACGAGAGACCTGAGGCAAGCCACAACCAGTGGATCGACCATTGGTAATTTAGAATAAAACGATGGAGTCAGGTGCTCCAATGGGTTTTATAGAAGACTATGAAACTTGGAGAGCCAGTGGCGGTAGGGACTTGGGTCTACTAACTTTAGAGAAGTTGAAGTGAATCTTTAAGAGGTGGAAGGATAAGAAGATTAAACAACCGGGGGGCCTACGGGTCAAGGGGAGTAAGCCTTAGGAGGTCCAAGCGTCGAGATAACTAAGAGTTAAGTAACTATGAAAGTTAAACATTAAGGAAAGAAAATGTTAAGAGAACTAAAATGCCAAGAGAATTAAACGTCCAGGAGGCTAAGCGCCAAGATACCCACTTTCCAAGACACCGAATTCTCTACTTCTAAGCAACCAATCATCTATCTTCGAATTCAAGTACCCCCGGCATCGACGGTCACAAACAGGAGATGTCGCAACGCTCCCTTCGCAGCTGTTTTCACTCATATGCTCGAATTCATGCATATTTATCGCGTTACCTAGTGTGCATTGCATGCAAATTACGGAACGAGAGAGCTCCTCTGCTCGTTACCCGGTGGGCAACTCCGTCCCATTGTCTGCCTACATCTTTTCCGCGGATACCTAGAAGATGCCGTCGCGGCATAGTTCACCGTCTGTCTTCCCTCCTGAGTCACGCGACTTTTTCACCCATTTACGAGCACATCAGGATGCAGGAAGAAGAATCGAGAATAATAGGAAGCGGAGACGACACGGAGAGACGGAGGAGGATGCCACCTAGGTAAGCCCTTCTTTTCAGGGAACGCTACCCACGATTTTAGACGAGATTTTTCGCGTTTGGAGACGTAGGTGCGCCTGTAGGTCTTTGGGACGACAGTACCGTTGGGACGGGTACGAGGACTGATGCAACAATGTGTTATTTAATGGAGAATTCATTTCAAGGAAGGCAAGAGAAGATAACGATAAGCCTAAGAAAGCGAAGAAGAATATTCACAGTGTTTCAACGTTAAAAAAACGACCAGAAGAACATATAAAATTTGAAATGAAGTTCTGTTTTTCTAGAATCATCAATTCTCGTGGAAGGATCACGCCCAAGTGTTTATTTTTGTAGTAATGTGCAGCAATAACAACCCATATTCCGCTATTACTCTCATCACCAGAACATTGGTAATTGACTGCAACGAGAAGAGATGGCTCTTTAATTCTTGTTATTAGAGAAAAATCCGTCTCGATCGGTCGTTGATTTCGATTTCCTCGTTGAGTATTTAATGAAAACGTAGAAATTGTAAGTTTGGTAGGCGATAATTAACCGGGAGGCATGGCTCCGTGTGCGCGGTGCGTTAACAGGTCCGGTTTGAAGTCGCGTGTTGCTCCTTTTTGGTACAGGCTTCTTCTTCGCTAACCGCCAACAGGAAGTAATTCCTGCATGTCTTTCCTTCTTTCTGCTCCGTTCGTCAGGTCGAGGCTGGGTGGATAGACGTCGTGTGTGTTTAAATACACCAGAGGAAAGGTGGAGAAAAAAATATCCTGATGGTAATACGTATATGCAGGTGAGGAAAGAAAGCCGTGTGCAAACATAAAATCGAGACAAATACGTTGATTTTAATAGTTCGCACAAATAGTAAAATAAATTACTTGAAGTCGAAGTAAAGAATTTTAACTAATTTCAATAACGAAATAAATTATTCTAAACCAGAATGAATCAAACCTGCCCTAGAGCCTGTACCCTAGCCGCAAGTGAAAAAGGGCGTTGCGCAATTGCGATTCCAGGTTTCGTTCGCGTTCCAAGTCGAATGCAAATCGTTTGCCCGATGGGTACACGTATCGGCCTTCACGCCCACGCGTCTCCCCCTTCTCGGGATGTAAATACCCGCGACTCTCCGCGAGGACACGCCTCGACCCTGTTGCTCGCGATTTATAATCAGTTTACGACGGTAGTCGGTAACGGGCGCCGGAAAAATGGAAAAAGACAAGGCGAGTGGAAACCGTCAGTGCCTAGTCAGACACGGGTTAACGACGACGGGCTCTCTCGACGCTTGCTCGAAGGAAAAAAGAACGGTTGTGAAGTGGAACCTGTAGACGATACCGGAGAACAGATACGGGTTCGCTTTACTTTTCGATATTACCGCGCGCTGATAATAATTTCGCCTCGATAAACATGCCGATAAGCAAATCGGTTGTAACGGTAACGCTGGACTCTTTTAACCACTCGACTTAAGCTTATTCTCATCGTTTCCACGGAAAATTAACCCGTTTGTCAAGATAGGTGTTATCTTTGGAAAGTTTAAAAATTAGTCGTGAAAACGAGTATGCCGTACAGTGTGATGAACTGTTTTTATTCCCACTTTGATGAACCGTTAACTGTCTGTGCTCTCTCAATAAGTGAAACAAGTGAATTGCTTTGGGTAACAGGGAGCTTATTAATTAAATTCGAATTCAAATGAAATTTAATTAAAGTTCTTCTAATAACCAAAGAGACAAGCTCCAAAAATATTTCAAAAAAACATTAGAATTTCATTTTGGAGGTTCACGCTATCCGAATCGATAATTTGATCTCAAAGGGAGGTAATGTCGAAGGTGGATGTTCGCGAGGTCAAACGCATTCATCCGCGCGTTATTGTTGCGCTGTACCATACGAGTTATCGTCAGCGTGGCGGCAGTCACGCGGCACCGACACGCGGAAAATAAGAGAAGAAAGACAAGTAGAAATCCCGGTGCATGGTCCGCCGTTATGCCATCGACGATAGTGGCGTAATCAAAGCCGCGAAAGGAGGGAGCCACAGTAGTGGGGGGTGATTACTAACTTTCTATCTTATTGTTGACCCCTAGTCGCTATATTTACCTTCAACTACACTTCGATACTTGCTAAATAATAATTCATAAAGCTTAGTCTAATAATGCACTTTATTATCGAATGCACTCCAAGCACAACAAGTGCTCCAACCTCCATCTACGCATAGTCTCCTTTCGACTCACTCGAACGACCATAAATGCAACAAGGCAAAGCCCCCATAGAGACCTGCAGAAGCCTGTAGAGGCCACCCCTCCATAAATCAATCTCCCTCGAATTTTTCCTCGACCGCTTTCCGTCCCCTACAAACACGAACAGAGGTAGCCAGTTCCTGTTCGTACCTCGAGCGGCGAGCACTCGTCGCTCATCGCTTCGACCGCCATTGTCTAGCCCCAGCTACCCCGCTCGTTAGCGTTTACATCATCACGGTGTTCCCTGCATACAGAGCATCCTCTGCCCTTCGACGTCCTCTCCTTCGCCTGAAAGCGATTCGTTCGGTCGTGCTCGTGGATTCGATGTCCTAGCAGTCTCTGTGTGCATGGAAGAACGCGACTGCGTGTATGTGTGTGTGTGTACCTGCACGTGCATATTTGTGCGTGGGCGGAGACCAGTAGCCAGCTCGCCGCACGGACGGTTGATCGGCCTGTTGGACCGTGACGTGCCAACCACTACCACTTTATTATTACTACTATGCACTGCCGCGCATTACTCTCAGCCAGGCGTGTTCCTCCGCGGCTGCTTTCCTTCTCGTGGCGTGCACGTACGCTGCTTTCCGTGTGTCAGTCCACCAGCCAGGGTTTATTACACTTGCCCCGACGAAGCGTACGCCACGGTACGCATCCGTCTTGAGGATCGACGGGGAACGCGGAGGAACGCCTGCCTGCCCCTCGCAATGCGGATATGTCGGTTGTCTTCGCTCTGCACGGGACGGCGAGCCTCTGGGACGTCGGATGCCCATCGTCGAGGGTGGCTAGGGTGTTCACCGAGGCGCTTGTCCAGGTCTGCTCGACGATGTTAGAAAGGGAGCCACAAGTAATGGGGAGGCTGAGGATAGATAGTTTAGAGGTGGGCGAGGGATTGTTGGACGGGAGGGAATTAGAACTTTGGCAAATTCAAGGAGAAGTGGTGAAGTTTAGGGAAAAAGGATATCTGAGATTTGGAATTCTAAGATACTAACTGGAGAGTCTAAGGGTAGATGGTTTAAGAATGCTGGTTCCTTGAAGAGATAGATGAGGAGCTAGAAAAGGAGAATCAGGACTTTCGACAGTTTCAAGACAAGCAAATAGTCTGTATGGGTGATTCTGTGTTTGTGCTTGTTAGATCTCTTGTAGATTATGGTAGGACGTAGCTAGCGAGTCTTAGGGTGCGAATTTATAATGTTGGCTGAAATTGTGCGCGCAGGGTTCCGTTACGAATCTGCCTTGTGCCAACCACCAACGGCCACCTAACCGGACTTGCAAGATACTGGCCAGGCCATCGCGTAATACACATGATGCTCGTATATCTCGCGTTACGCAATACTTGTTGGCTAGATTACCGCCGTTTCACGGACTGCGCCACGGAGTTAGCTAGCTTGGCTTCTAATCGCGCCGCGAAGATGAGCATCAGGACTCGCCTGAGAGAAAAGATCAGACCCAGTGGGAATTGATGAGCCACTCGAGGGGCTCTTGAACGCTTGGTTTTCACGCTTCGCGCCGCGAAACTCCTGCGAAACCCTACAGGTATCGATTTAGGAACAGGTCAGGAATGTAATTATTGTAACTCGAGAAGTAAACTATTTAGGGCTTTTGTTTATATGACATTTTTAACACATTCTCAAAACGAAATTTAACGCATCATACACACCGATCTTAATCTAAAACAAAATCTGTATAAATATCAGCGTAAAGTTGATAAAAAATGCAACGAAGCACAAGCGGAATTCGCTTTCGCATCTGGCGTTTCGTTAACGATTTCTATCGAGACGGTTCGATTACCCGTAACCAGTCGGCCCGCGATCGTCGTAACACTTCCACCGTGGAAGGCGAGGCTGCTTTACGACTCGATCCCACCTTCTTACTCTCGCCTTCTATCCGCGGAATAGGGAAGAGGGGCTCTCGCGCCGTTTCGATAGAGCAGAGGTGATCCGCTTTTTCATCGGACGCGCGCTGCCCCGTATAAAATCCACGGGAACACCTTCTGCGAGGCCCAAAGCACCTGCATAACCGAACACCATCTCCGCCGCTCCGCAGAATCGGCCGAGCACCGTGTTTTACGACTAACCGTGAAATCAAACTCGCCGGTGTTTGCTGTGCGCTGGTATCCACAACATTGCTTCCTTCCTCTACCGTCTCCTTTTTTCACCTCCGTTCTGCCTCCGACTCGCGTTTTCTTGCCTCACCAATCGCCTGTTTGCGAACGAAGGACCTGATGCGTGCTACAGTCGTCGGAACATTCCGTTCGCGAGCACAGGAATCGAGATTTCTAAATTTAGATGCATGGAAAGTTTGTGGCTTAAATTGTTGAGTGTCTAGAAACTATGAAATTTTGGACTTCTGGGGTGCTCTGAATTTGTGATACAAAGCACAAAGAGAAGTTACGATAAATTTCTCCATATTTAAGGGATTCCCGTTTCTAAAGGTTTATTTCTCAAGTTCCTGCAAAGTCGAAGAAATTGTCCTACCTCCGAGGGTGAATTTACGCTTATTCCTTCCAAAAATGAGATTTCCCCGAACACGAGTGCTAAATTCACCGATAGATGGGTAGAAAATAAAAATCGATAACCGCGAGGTTTCTCGACTCGCGCTATTCAACGCGAAACGGCCGCCAAGGTTTTTCGAGTACGAATGGCGGAGAGCCACGCAAAAGTGGAAGCGAAGTGCCTCGCCGCACCGGTGAGCGCCTTTGGTGTTCTTGTGAAATGCGCGAGTGCAGTTCCGAGAAGTGTGCAGGCTGGTGGGTGGTCTCCATTCAGAGATGTTTATGGCTGTGTCGTGGCAAAGTGGCTGCACACCATAGCCCCGTGCGAGAGAGCCGTACACCTCTGTGGCGCCCGAAGGGTCGAAGACCTAGGTTCGTCAGGTTCACCCGGCAGCCGGGGAGACGTTCTATCGACGATGAACGAAAGTTACCGACCTCGAGCTTCCTCGAGTAACCCGCAGGGTATTTCGAACCCATGGAACTCCTCTATTCCTTTCAGTTTTATTTCTTCCTACGACTACACAAATTAAACCATAGAAACTTACAAAATTATAATTCCAAGAATCACTGTTTCAGGATAAACTTAATGTTAGTTTCCGAATCATATCAAACTTGTAATTATCGCAGCGAAACTCCCTAGTAGGCGTAATTAAAACGCTCAGGATACTATCGATACAAATCGATAAACGGTTTCAATCAGAGTCGAAGATAAAGCGTCGTTCAAAAAGACCGATCTGGGAACTAACAGCACGACGATCTATTCGTCTCGTTAAGCAGCGTTTTAACCTTTCAAATTAAAGGGGCGACAGAGCCGACCGGCCAATCGCGAGTCGAGATCATTAATTCTTCCGATCCGTATCGTTCGGCTTCAATAGAGAAATTTTCATATCGTAATTATCATCGTTAGATTTCCAGCCCACCGCCAATTTAAATCGAACAACGTGCTCGACGTCCGCTCTTAAATGATGTATTAACCGTTTGGACTACTTTCACCGTCGAGTCGACTTTGTCGATGATTTACGACGCTTGTGTAACCGATTGTTTTTCAAAATATCGGGTATCGAGTCTTTCAAAATTTGTGTAGTTCAGAAAACAAGCTATAGTCGATGTTCTCTGATTCAGGTTGGTCGACCCAGATCTAACGAGGACGCAAGTAGGTCGTGGGTTTTGTTTCAGACCGACATTAGTTTGACGCGCGGAAATTTATTTCCACGGAGGTTCGCCATGGAAGTTGTTCAAGTACCCGAAGCAGTTACTTAAACAGACGCTCCGGCGCTCAGCAGCGAGTCTCAGCGGATGATTAACGTTCAAAGTGATTCCAAGACCTTAAACGAATCCCAATCTCCTGCATCCTCCGCTTCTTCGACTAATTCACGTCAGCCTGCTTCTATTTCCTCCTGCACCCGGCCGAACCAGTTCTTTCCATCCATTTGCGCATCCCTCTTAATTTCCTGCTCCCGGAGGGCCCACCCTCCCCGGTTCTTTTATTTATTATTTTTTTTCGTCCACGAGAAATTCAAATTTTTCTTCTTACTGCCTTCTCGTCCAATTAGCTTAAACGTTTCCTCCTATTTACCTCGCTGAGAGTCTCAAGTCTCCTCGCTCGACACTTATTTGTAAGAAATCGACTGCTTGTGTGTTGGACCTCCTGGTAGCGCCATTATAGGGGATAGCTCTGCGATAATTCCATAAAATACCTACAGAATAATACCAAACAAGTAGTCCAAACCTCTCCAATAATAATACTCGAGGAAAAGCCTTCTCGCGCGATCGTGCTTTCCACGAACGTCGCGGATGAATTGCTTTTTCCTATATGGCATATTGTTTAGCATACAATAATAGCGTTGCACTTCCTCCTACCGTGTTGTTCGGGCCGGTTGCGTCCGCGGGGCCCTCCTATGGTCTCCCATAGGAGGCCAGGTGCGGCCGATCGGTCGTCGATAACGTCGCGGTGCCGATATTAATCGATATTCTAATCGGTGAATCGATGCCGCGAGCATCTTCGAACGTAATATCCGCTCATAACGGGCCACTTGTGCTTCTTCGTCGACGATAACCATCGATGGGTTCACGACACGTCGAGGGGGCCCCACGGGTGGAGCGTCCATGTCCGGACGCACGACGACTCCACGCTTCCGCGGTGTTTGTTTCCTATGGGAATTGATTACAACAGATGTTTATCGGCCTGGATGTTAAGTCTGCACAACTCGACAAGTTAAATGAGATTCGCGAACTCGCCTCGACGTCGATACTTGTCATCCTTATCATTTGGAGAAGTATCAGGTGATACGCCAACCTGTAGGTTTGAAGGGTACAAGCTTAGTATCGGAAGGGTGTTTTTTACGTAGATTGCTGTCATGTACGATAGATTATTCGTAAGGCATATAGGATAGATTTTGGTGCAGTGGAAAAATTTATAGGTAATTGTTTGCCTTATTTCGTTCACTCTGTGAAGAAACATACGAAGGCCGCTTGTCTGGCCCAGCACGATCCAATTCTACTTACTGACAAAAATAATCTTACAAATAACCAGTACGAATATTATTATTTACATTTATTTATATCAACATTTTCCATTCTTATTTTTAATAGTATCATCGCCAGTAAGTAAAAACACTATTAAAAAACAATACAAACCTAGTGTACGTAAACATTTTCTCATCGATTTGACTAAAACGAGCAATCTCGCTCCAAAAATTGAGTAACTCGCCACGATAATTAATCTTCCAAATTCCTCCAATCGTTTTTATTTCCCACAGTCCTGAAGTATCGTAATTTTTCGAGGTGGAATCCCCTGCAAAGCTTATCGAGACTTCCAGGAGTTTCGAAAATCTCCGCGAAGGTACACGTTCGTCGAAAGTCGATGGAAAGGCTCCAACGAACCTCCACGCTCGAGAGGAACTGCCTCGGACGCGTTATTCGAATTTTATCGATGCTTCTTGCGAGGGGTTCGCGGTTTAGTGGCTGGAAATCATTTACGCCCTTCCGCTTCTTTCGTCACACCCGCGGGAGACGATCATGAATTATTCAGACTTTCGCTCCCGTTCCAGCAAATCCGCATTATTTCCGAGTAAAAACGCGCCTCGCTCGCGCGGATTCATGGGGAATTTTTACTCTTACCGGCTGGTTGAACCGCGGCTGGCAGGTGCGTTCTGAATCCCCCCCATCCTTCTTTGGAATTCCGCGCGCTCCCTATATATGGAAGTTCAAAACGTAGACGCAGATGCATATCGGCATTATATTATCGCATACAGGGTGTCCAGCCAGCAACACGCTTAATTATTTTCTGTTAGAGTCTGTTGTAAAAATGATTTCACTAGAGTCTACTCAACCTGCGACCTTTCTAACTGACACCTACTTATTCCAGAGCAAGGCCTGTCACCTAAATCTTGAATTTCGAACGTTTCGTATCAGGCGAACATAAGATTGCATAATCTTAGCTTACGACACGAAACCATGAGGTTTTACGGTTAGCAGCGACGACCTCGTCGACGTCCCGCTTCCCTTCGCAAATGGTTCGCCCGAGAACAATCGGTACACGAATTTCACCAGCGGTTAAACACGCCAACCTCCGAAGGATGAACGAAGCTATCGCGGTTCGGCGATCTCCTCAAGTTCGGCCGGATGTTGGCGCTCCCCAAGGTCTCTCGGTGCTAACTTTGACCGTGACGAATGTTTCAAGTGGCAATGCCAATTATCACCTTTCTGCGAGGCTTCCAGACTGACTTACACGTCCTCCAATGGCGAGTCGTTTCTTCCACGACCTCATACCAGTGAAAGCATTCTAAATTAGAGTATAGGGAAGTTAGGTTTGTTTCTTTACTTTTCTTTACTTTTGGTGACTATTAGAACTCCATAATAAAAATAATCAGTGCGCGGGTTCGCTATTTACTATAGCGAGTGTTGGGGCCAGAATTTCACTCTCGAGGGCGTCACTCGGTCGCTACTGGTGCAAGAATTTCACCAGACGACGGTGCCGTTGGTTTTACGGAATGCGTAACCGCCAGTCGCAGAGACTCTTCCACGTATCGCTGGAATACCTCTGGGGAACGCGAGGTGGACCCGTGTCGCCGTCGCAATCCGGTAGCAGCCCTTTGGAATTTCGACAGCTTCCGTCTGGCTTCTCTCGGGAATCGATGAACACCTTTCTCCATACGCTGCTCTGACGTCTGTGTTCGTTGTCTATACAGGCTGGCTCAAAAGTGGTCCAACAAAACGCTCTACATCGTAGCAACGATGAGTCCTTCATTGTCGCGTACAGCTCTACGGAATATTAAAGGATTAAATGGAATTAAATATATGTAGAAACGGGAATGTGCAAGATAATTGAAAGAGTGAGATGGTCATCCATGGAAGGTTTTCCTTGCCGCTAAGGAAGGAGGACGAAGATCGTGCGATGGTCGACCATTGGGAAAATCGTGTGAACGTTTAAAATATCGACGATTGTGTAAAGTGGGAAACATCGATAACGTTAATGACGGGTAGTTAGAAGCGGCTGGGGCTTATCTCTCCGTCCCCGAGCGCAGGAAAAAGCCAGCCAAGATCGATGCATCGATGCGCGCGGCCACGACCAGGGAACATATAAAATGCACGGGTTATTGTCGCCGGGACTCTTACCGACAGCTGCTCGTTAGTTGTTGCCAGCCACGGAGGTGAACCAGTCGAACCTACTTCTATACTGGGTGGTTACTCAATGAGAATCTCATCTTCTGGAGCTGTTTATAAAATAACTTGCATCGATTTCAACCTACCGATACTTCTATCTCCTTAACTTCAACGTGATTGTTTTATTTAATCTACTTCCTTCGTTACTTAATTACATCCAATAGTAACACTGTACAGTTTCAGTACCAGAAGTGAAAGGAAAAATACAATAATGTACCGCCTCTTTTAACTCTGGAAAGTTTCCAAGGGACTAGATCGAAGGGGACCGTCCCAAAAGGGACACCCTGTGACGCAAGGAACCGAGCCTAACGTCAGAAGAGAAGAAAGGCAAAGTAAAGGGACAGACCACGCCTTGAGCCGCCTTGGCAGAGAAGAATTCGCGTTCGCCGCCGCTTCTTCGTCTCACCTGGCTTCGGGCATAACTAATATATCGACAGATCTCCTTCCCACCTCCTTTTTCACCTCGAGCACCAGGGATACGAGATTCGCGTGATCCCGAGACATGTGCACGCGAAGACTCCACTCTGAGAAAAGAGGATGCTCGATCTTACAATTTTACCGACTGGAGACATTGACCCTTCCAAGACTCATAGACCAGTCGATCGTGTGTTGCTTTCTCGTGGAACTTTAGTGTTTTCTCAATTATTTCTACCTCGAACTACCGAACGAATCAAGCAGACTTTATTTAGATCGATTTAAGGAAAAGAATGTTTTGAATTAGACGAAGAACAAATTTAATATTATGGTCTAGTAAGTAGTCCCTCGAGCGAACAATTGAATCTTTTCAGTAATTTCGCTCCTAGTACCGATCGAGTGTTCGATTACCCAGGGATCAAGGCGAACAGAATTTTTACTCCTTGTAGTCGTACGATAAATGGCGAGTTGCTGTTGCTACAACAAGGTGGAAACGAGCGCTACACTTTTCTCCTGTGTTCGACACGTGTAGCCTGCCTTGTATATCATTGAGTTTCCTGGAGCTAGGTAAATTAGAACTCGTGTTGTCTATTTACGCGGCGGAAACAGAATTGACATTCCGTTCGGATTAAGTTCGTACCGTTGAGATCGTATCGGCAGCGAAACGGGTGTTGCACCGATGGGAACAACCCGACGAAGGTTTCGCCGCACGGTGTCACTGGGTTACTGGAAAATTTTCCAGAACAGCAATCGCGACAGGAGGCGGCGCGGCGGCAGCATTCCATTCGGGATTGAAACTTTGTCGGCATTAATTGAATCGCGTTCGCGTACGAAAGCAGCTTACAGAGAATCGTTACTTGATGTTGTCGTCGATATCTTTAGGATGAATCAAAATTCTTTCGTTGAACAGACGAAGAGGGAAAGAATCTTCGTAGTTTGAGAATTGATGCTTGCCAGTTAATACTGTATAGGGCGAATTTTATTTTACCCAGACATCGATCAAACCAAACCACTCGACCAATAAAACATCTCTGTAAAAGTGTAATGTTCCCAAGTAATCGTTATATCGAGGTAGAGATCCGTCGCTATATCGAGGTAGTCCATCGATTACGAGGTTCGCGGCAGTTCGGCGCTGTAATTAACCGCGCGTGACGCGACCCATATCTCCGCGAGTGAATTGCTAATGTTCCGTTCGATTTTTATGGTCACGCAATGGTTTACGAGGCTCTCGTGCCCCGCGCGCTGGTATCGAGGCACGTTCGAACGAATCGCGCTCGTTGCCGCACCGCTGTTGGCTGAATTCGCTCTCACGCGGCGCGCTTACTCGTCTGGAAAATTATCCAGTAACCCAGTGACACTGTGAGAAGCGGCGAAACCTTTCGTCAATCGCACCGCGTCGATACGTGACTACTAGCGTCTTCTTGTCCAACTACTTGCATTCAAATACCTCGTGCTTTGGTCAAGTAACTGGTCACTAGCGGCACAGATATACAGCCACTTATATACGATAACTCCCCCATGACTATTTGTACCTTGTATGTCTAGTCAAGACGTTTGTCTAAGTTGAATGATAGGTTTGAAGTTTCCAAATGAATTTTTAATCCAATGAATTATAGTATCATAGATGAAAAGACGTTAGAGTCGCGTGAATTTACATAAAATTTCAAGTGAATCCCTCGATTACTTCCTCGGGCCATTTAAACAAAAATTCAATTCGTTTACCCTGAGAAAAAAGAGCCGTCGCAGGGCTTCCGTTTACCGAAGACCGTAAAAAGCGAACGGGAGCGGGAGAAACCGGCGAGCGGATTACACGAACGGTCGTCATTGAGCCTGGGGCCGCGAGCTAAAGATCGTTTAATCGGTCCGCCGGTAACTCTCCGCGCGGTAAATAAATAACATTGTATTACACCGTCGCGGAGCGGGTTTCACATCTCACGGAAGACGAACGAACGCGCGGATCGTTTTCCCAGGCGTTGCACTCCCGTTATCGTTATCCTCTCTCACGTACGAATGCCAGGATCGGTGAACGCCGATTCCTCGGGTCGGCGCACCGCGTTCGAAATGCCGCGTTACATCGTAACGGTGATCGATTTTCCGGCCTCGAGCGGGACACGGGAAACGAGAGATACCGATCGTGGCTACCGTCGATTCGCGACTCGCCGTTTCTTCCTTTTCTTTTTAACCGAGACTGAAGAGGAGCAAAGGTCGCGACTACTTTGCGAGATTGTCGATCGTTAAGATTGTCGAAGCTCCTGAAGATTGATGTTGGTCGTTAAGGCTTGTTGGGGCTTTTTTTTCAATTTGTGGAAGAAAGCCTAAAAGAATGGTGGGAAGTTGATCGTCGACGTGGTTAGGTAGTCGATTTTTTAAATCTACGTGGAAAAAGTTTAGCGTGTGTAAAATCTGAGAGGTCTGAGAAAGCGTCAGATAGCAGGAGAATGTTAGTAAATTCGTGAACGTTGAGTCTTCGAGTGTATAGTTTGGCGAATTGGTTTCTTTTTTTGGGAGGGTCCTGCCTCAGGCTCCGTTCTCGCCGAGCGATTGCTTTGCAAGATTGTTGGTCGTTAAGATTGTCGAAGCTCCTGAAGATTGATGTTCGTCGTTAAGCGTTATTAGCCCTTTTTTCAATTTCAAGAAGAAAGGGTACAATGGCTGAGAAGTTGATTATCAACATAGTTGAGACCAATTTATTTTAATTCGGCATACGTGTTCGAAGAAGACCTAAGGGTCGTTAGACGATCACAGAGAAAGATGATCAGGCTTCAAGCTGAATTCTCAAGTTTCGAATGTATAGTCTGACGAATTAGAGATGGCCCCTGAGATAGAGAAAATTCTAGACTCAGTCTCCGTTCCCATCAGCCGATTACTTTGCAAGATTGTTGATCATTAAGATTATTGAAGCTCCAGAAGATTGATGTTCGTCATTAAGCCTTATCGAGACTTCTTTCAATCCATAGAAGACAGGCTACAAGGTGTTGGGAGGTTGATTATTAACATAGTTGAGGTCCATTTATGTTAATTCATTATATCACTTTGGACCATAGTAATTCTCGAAAGTATCTTAATAATTAATAAGAATCATATAACCACGTTCTTGAAAGTTACCCAACGTTAAGTAATGTCTACGTACCTAACCCAGACTTTTCTATCCGACTATGTACTAAACGCTCCAAGCCGGAAGTGACTCCTCTCGTTCCCAAGGTGTTTACGATAAAGTGTGTTCGATAAAAATCTCGCTACCAAAACGGACAGGCATTTTTCCGTGATGCAAAGAGACTAGTAACGATAACGGTGTGGTTCCTCTCGTCTCCTCTTTTTCCCATTCGCATCGACGTACTTCCTCCCCAGACGTGCCCCGCAGATTCCCCTCGTGCGCCAATTTCCACTTTCGATTCGTTCCACTTCGGGGGATCGTTTTCCCAGCCGCGAGGAAATCGGTGGAATTTCACTGACATTCTCTCGTTTTATATTTCGCTCGTTCCTCTCCTTCCTCTGCCATTGGCCCATGAGTTCGAGCCGATAAACCGCGCTAGAATCTCACCGCGCAACCGAAGCGCGTAGGTAAACGCGCGCTGCACGGGCTTCGTTCCTGAAACGGAAGCGAAGGGCTGCAATTATAGCGGTCGTTACTTTTCCCGCTTGTAACCAGAGTGACTATGTATCGCGCGGTCGATTAACTGTGACCTTCGCCGCTCAGGCGAACGTAGAAACTTGGACGAATATGCGCGCGCGGGTTCCTTCTATTTATACACGGTGTCCAGCCATGAAGCATCGAATTCGACCCAAGTAGAATGTTTCGAGGTTGCTAATCTTCTTTACAAGTATTTTATTTGTACAGAGTAGAAATAAACAGTAATATTGCGTCTAACGTACATAGATATAGGTAGGGTGATGACAGGTTGTTGAATCTCTTCAAGATCGATTCCTTGTATAAAAAGGAATCAAAAAGTCCTGTACGATTTTGCAATCCAAAGCTCCGTTAACAAGATACAAGCAAGTTCATCAGTGTGAATCCCAGCGCCACGCGCAGGCAAACTTCACCTGCCCATATCTCGTCGAGGAAACCTCCGATTGCAAAATGCTACAGGACTTTCCAATTCGCTTTTCAATCAACTCCAGTAATACGCTTTCGAAAAATCGATATTTCCTACAAGCGTGTAATTACATACCAGAGTAAACCAAGCCCATGAATTCTGAATCGAGCAATCGAGCAACATAACCTCCCTGTGACTCAGCCTGTTCGACATCCGTAATTCGTAACAGCGATAGCAATTTTATTACCATAAACGCAGTCCGCCCGGCGAAACGGTGGGACTTGTCGTTATTAACCATTCCAACTCGAGGCATCTATCCGTAGCTGAAGTCGCCTATCCCAGCCTGAAAGAACTCCTGAACGGAGGCCCGTTTTTAAACGATCCGCGAACGGCGCAGTATTAATTGCACCGATTAAGGAATCACCGTAATAATCCCATCCGCTATCGGGGGCCCGCATGGAGATCGCAGACGGAGGAAGAAGGGGTTTAAAAACCCCGTGCATCCGACGCGCAGGGAACAAGTGCAATTATATTTGCAAATAGCGCGTCCGATACCGTGGCCGCGATCTCTCGCATGCCCGCCAATGCAAATCAAACGGAAACCTTTTGCAACGCGGCTGCACTTTGGCTCGTGGTGGGAGGAGGATAAACTACGCCCCGCCGTTGATTCGAGAAACGAACTATCAATTAGTAAGCGGATCGGTTACCGAACCCAGCGGGACGATAGTACCCTCCCAGAACGTTATCACTCTGCTTTTTCGATTTGTATCATTGCTCGATGAATTCTCAGGGTTCGAATGCATGGATAGATGCATTTCTTGGTACGTCTTCCAGGGTGGATGGAAGGATCATCGAGTTGTTTAATAGGAATCGCCATTACGGTGGTTTGTTGATTCATTAATTTACTTAAACGCTGAGAAGGTATTTATGCTATCTCTTTGCGTGTTAATGTTACATTAATACGGATAAATGTTAGTTTGATTTCTTATAATTTAATCAAGAACCATTTTATAAGTTGGGGTGATTCAAGGTAGATCCAGCCTTCGAGAAATATTAGGTAGACTGGAAAGTAACGACGTTTCTTTTACATTAAATTCAAACAAATTTTTAATAAATTTCTATATTCAATCGATTATGTAATCGCCTTCGTTATCGACAGCCTTTTGCCATTTAGTGTGCAAATTTTCAATGCCATATCGATAGAAACCAATGAGCTGATGAGTGATAAACAAGTATTTAAAATTCCACAAACGACATTACTTTCCAGTACACCTAATATAATCAGGATTGATAAACTTGAAAACGAGAAACCCCGTGCATCCCCGTATTTGCGTTATAAATCACGTAGAGTTAATAATAGGAAACCAGTACGTCTGGCCATGAGTTATCACCTGAACAGAAGGGAATATCTTGGTCCCGTTTCGCAATTGACGAAACAATGAACGATGCCGCAAATTCAATTAGAAGGATGCATTGCGCCAGGTCCAATTACGTTTCCTCCGGTGACAATGATGAATCGTAACCGGGTGTCGATCGCGAGCAGCGCGTCGATTATAAAGGTCATCGAGTGAAAGTACGCGGTCAATTAATACCCCATCGGTACCTACGCTTCGGTAATGATTACTCTAGCGGTGCACGCGTTAAAGTCCTTTAGAACCCTGGGACTGCGCAACTGACACGTTCAGATTCATTCGAAGCCTAGAGTTTCGTCCGTCACTGCTTTACAATTTCCTTCCTCGCGCCAAAAAAAAAAAAAGAATATCGATACCTCCTCCAATAAATTCCAACTGTCCTAGGTCACGCAAAGATCACATCAGTTTCTGAAGCACGATGTATCCTACCTATTTAAAGTCAATTTAAACGGTGAATCTCCTCCAATTGTTTCCTCCGAAGATCGTGACGCGTTTACATCTACCAGAGTAAACCAACAGTCCCGAATTACGTAGAGGTCGCTAGTATTCTCGACGAAAGGTTATTCCCCGTCTCCAGATCCTCTACGAACTTGGAAATCGAAGGGCAGCGACGCGTGCAACACGAGCGAGTGCCGCGATAGGATAATCGGAGCGAGAAAAAGGCCAGCGGTTAGGTGACTCGACTCGACCGCACGCGATCTGGGTCGACCGATTGCAACAATGCGCTTTGTGCAGCGTGCACCAAGGGAGGAAGGCACAATCGACATATGCACCGGGTTAGCTGGTCGCTCGCCTACGTGCACGTGCCTCGCAGTTAGCTCTCCGACTCTCGTTCCGTGCCATTTGTTGCTGCGTTTTCCTCCTTCGACGGAGCGCGCTTTCGAAAGGAGAGACTTTGCGTTCCGCTTGCGCGTTTATCATCCAGACAGGTATTTCTTGTAAAATTTTGCGCGGGCTCTACTTTGATTCCAATCATCAACAAAAATATCCATGAAGCTGCTTTGCGTGTCTACTTGCCACTAGATGAAGATATATCTGCACTACTGTAAAGCGAACGAGGGACGTTGGGGGCCCTCCTTCTCCTTGGGGGGTTGGTATTGTCGCGCCGGGGGGTTGAAGCACGAGAATTCATTTTAATTAAATAAAATGTTTATTAACAAACTATAACTTTTAAACAATGTAACGATAATATAACGATAATCTTGGAGACTTGTAACGAAACGTCTTCTCTCTTTGAGTTCTCGAATCGCTCTCTTCTATTTTAAAAGTTTGCCGCTTCCTGGCAACCGGAAGCGCGGGAACTCGTTTCCGCAACTTCATATCGTCGCAACATCTTCGCACCGTCGCGACGATGCAACTCGGAACTGTAGTGCGGCATCTTCATACCGTCGCAACAGTATGTTCGCCAAACCTACAATCCAAACCTACAACAAGCCACCATCAAGGCATCACGAAATCCCCGAATCACCACCAACCTTAACACCGAATCTCCAACGCTATCTCCCCAATCCCGTTGCGATCTCGTTGAACGCGATCTCGTCGATTCCAAAGCGTTTTGAACGACGGATGCGGCGAGTACGTTGAATGGGTATCCGAAGATTTACAGCGTGGCTTTTCTCTCAAGACGTCAGCGAGATCGCTGCGTCAAAGTTCTCCGGGGCTGTGTTCTTCCCACGAATTCAATTCCCGATAAGAGAGGCCTGCACGGCGCTCAACCGACGGAGATTTAACTAAGATCCGCGTATTAGTATGCCTGGCTAGTATAACATGGTAGAAAACGGTACACGGGACCGCGACAAAGCCCGCCGGAGGTAACTTATGGGTATGAACTCTGCAAAAGGACTTCCTGCATGACCTCTGATCGGGAAACAAGGCCGTGGCCGCGAGCTGGGTCGTTGTACGAGGCAGACGGTAAGCAAGGAATATTCTTGCGGTGTTCGTTACTGGTTCCTATCTCTGATAGCGTACGCGTCGCGTAGGTCAAAATATTCGGTGCCTCCTGCCCAGTGTTCCTCAAACTCCTCTGACCGCTCCAACGAAACCTATAGACCCACTGCTAGCACCGGATCGATTCGTTAGATAGAAACGTGCTCTTGCTGGTCAGTTCTACTGGATTGTCTGGAAAGTACATGCCGATTTTTAGTAGGCGGTACAGATCTGAATATATCGAAATGGTTGAAAACAAATAACATGTGGACATCCCCTTAAAAGGTGGAAAAGTTGTGGAACGAAATGGTACATGCACAATTCAATAAATATATATCAAAATTCAAACGTGTCTTTGAATGTTTCTTAAAAATCGACACGAACTTTCTGGACAACCAAATGCGTCAGTAGATACCAATATTTCACGAGGTTATCTTTAATTGGGTTATTTATTCAGTGTAAACTCAATTATCGCGTCCTTTATACAACTAGTAGCCCACGAAGTATCATCGTCTTCCAGGCGCTACTTTATCTGTTCTGTTTGCTTCCTCGTTTTTCTTCGAGTACGGTCTAGCAATTTCGGCGTCGAACACGGATCGATCCTCGGTTCAGCGAGGAGCACACGTTCAGGAATGTTAGCACGGGCTCCAACATGATAAACGACGGCCAGGTATAACAATGGGTTCGTTACCGAAAGTTTGGCTCAGCTCGGGGGCCCCCTTGGCGAATCCTGGCCCCGGCGAAAAGGGGTCCCGGGTTACTGACCTCTGGACACGAATGCCCAGCTCGCTGTAACAGCCTTCGCGAAAAGTACGCGTGCACCGAAACCTCGGTGCTCCTAACAAGAAGAAATTAACAAGAACAAACTCTGCGCGAACCACCGCGATTCCTGACAATTCGTTTCTCGAAATTATTGGAGTTGCGAAGAATCGCGTTCAGCAGAGAGCGAGAATAACGAATCCCAAAGCGAAGTGTTTCCTCCGAGACGATCGTGGCTAAGATATGACGTCCGACTGGCTGCCAGGCTTGAAGGGGTTCGCAAACGATCGGTCGTTGAACTGCGAATCGTTCTTGAAATGATATTCCTCGCCGTGAGGAATAGAACCGGGCGCGACGTGTAGAGTCCACTGGTCGCCTTTTCTTCGGGACTGCTGTCCAGCCTAGGTTTATGGAGTTCCCCGAACTTCCACTAGTCGATGAAAGGATAGTTTTCCTAACGGGTAAATAAATTAACACCGAGTCCATAATGTTTGCAGCAGCTGCTTTATTAAATCTGCTGTTGTTAGTAAATCTTTTAATTTAAACGAGTTGGAGTGTCGATGAGAACCCCTGTGAAGTGACTTGCAACCTTTTATCCTCAAAGTTTGAGAGGACTCGCGCTGCCAGGTTCTCGGTACAGTCTAGACGCCGTCAAGTGTTTTAGTGACCCATTTCGGTTTCTAGAGCTGTCAGGAGGTATACCAGGCTTCATAAAGGAAGTCCTTTATTGGCTGTTAATGCCGTCGCGTGGCCGCAAAGGTGCACGCGCGCGTCGCAATCGGCCATCGTAAAAATATGGCTCTCACTATTGTCCCAGTCCTGGGATGCCCTTACGTTCCCGTATGAATATGACTATGATGATACCCGGAGCGTGTGGGACGCTTTGTTCCTCCTCGTCGGTCTGTCTCTCCCTGCACTGGCGTAGGACTCGCGCTTCTTCGATATTCGGTGCATCGTTTCTTCAACGTGAAATTAAACGAGCCGCGTTTACGTATAGACTGGAGATTTTATGGTTTTGCAACGAATAATAGTACAGAACCATGCAATGGTTATTTGTACAAAATTTTCCATAGACCCTTACTTATCACAAATAAAATTGATGGCGATTTTTTGCTGCTCATGAAGAACCTAGCATTTAAGTTTATCGTTGCCGCAGGAGGG
The DNA here is from genome assembly GCF_026283585.1 of Hylaeus volcanicus. Lineage (NCBI taxonomy): Eukaryota > Metazoa > Arthropoda > Insecta > Hymenoptera > Colletidae > Hylaeus > Hylaeus volcanicus. The sequence continues at coordinate 15,747,489 of NC_071982.1, forward strand.
TATTCCCCTGACCGATGACGCGGCGAAAAAGTGCGACGGGTCTGGCGGTAACATTGTCTCCGAAAAAAATAAACGTATGCACGCCCATTGTGCGAATACGAGTGGCGGAACACCACCAGAAGGGTTTTTGTTCCGATGTATGGCGGAACATATGCACCGACGCCGTTCGCACGACGTCCTCCTGGCCTTTTGTCGTCGCTAACGAAAAGGAACGCGTGGCCTCGCTAAAAATGCCAGGCCTTTTTCACTCTCGACGAAAACATCCCGAAGACAGCGCGATTGTCGCTTTTCCTCGTCGCTGAGAACATATTCCAGTTCTTTCAGCGTCAACGATAACAGGAAAGTTGGCGCCAACTACTGCAACGTCTTTATCATCCATAAAGATGCAAGAAAACGCAAGATATTATTACCAACAGTGTAACGTTAATCCGTCGACCCTTAAGGATACACTAGACGGGACACAACCATTACGTAAATCATATTTGTACCAGCGACAACTAATTTTTATGACGAAGAAAATGATCATTTTCTCAGCCATTGTTCATCATTTTGTTACGCAGCGAAAGGGGGCAGTAATGCAACGAAGCCTCGCGAATTTCGCGGAGTGATCGTCGAATGAGTTATTTCGTCGCTATCAACGTAATTGCCACGTGCGGGCTGGTGATAAATAATTCGCAAATATGCACCACGAGCAGCGACAACGTTCTGCGTTGGGGCGGTATCGCTTCGTCGATGGTCGCCTCGAGATTTATCGATGCGTTCGATTGCCGTTGCCAAAGTCGACCTCGAGACCGCGTCCTTTGTCTCGGTTCCTCGTTTTTTAAAGGACGAGTAAAATAACGCGAACGTAGACGCGGCATAGCTCTATTAACTCCCTCTTTCTCCTTGTTTCGACGATGGGGAGAGAATCATACGTTTGGATCGGATCGATGATGGTTTCTCGCGACGAGATTTATCGATTCAATTTGTCGACAGTATTCCTCGTTGAAACATTCGACAGCTGAATCTGTTTAAGGTTACGGCAATTAAAGATCAAACGTCGAGATTGAAAAGCTGCTGGCCTTGTGTATTTTTTTTATATCGAAGTTGTATTTACCATCGGGTTTGTTGTGTGGAATTGAACGCGGCCCTTATCCGCTGTATCAATTGCTAATCGAAAATTGAGATTGAAGAGGCTGTAATTGTTTAATTTCTGGGTTGGGTTAGCGATAGGATAGAAGTGTATTTAGGATCGACATCGTAGTTGCGGAGATATGTTTTATTTCATCCTTTCATACGTCCATAAATAATAACAAAATTCCAAGAAAAATGTGCAGCTCTCCATCAGGATCCTCGTGCCAATATAAATCAAAAAGTCCATTTTCATTTTGCAATCAGAGCCCTCGTTACCGAGATACGAGCAATCCAAGTTTTTACGCGTTCATCGTCGCGCAGCGTCCGTTGGGGAAGCGCGTGGTCAGCTGACTGGGGATACAAAATGACGCGCGCCAGAATTTATACCAGCAAACTTTTCTTGTTTATATCCTTCGGAACCAAGCTTCGCGTTGCAAAATGGTACAGAGCTTTTCGTTGCCATTTTCCACGAGGAATCAATCGCCGTTAAGAATAAAATCCCATAGTATTAAAACCACCGTCAATTGTCGCTTAACGTTCAATTCCATGAATCAGAGTACGTCACTTGTACGTTAATTCTCCAATTTGTTCGAGTAGCGTCGAACTCTGGCGGCTACGCTCCAGGAAATTCGAGGCAGAGATGAAAGTCGTGCACACGCACGTATCAAACGCAATCCAGTTCCCCGGAGCGAGGGGGCACGGCCGCTGGATGCTGTACGCGATTGGTCGTTATTAAAAGCACGTTATTACGCCGACAGGTATTAGGTACGGCAATCGTAAACGAGGGATTTTAATTGGCCCAACCGATAAAAACATTCCTGATGAAGACGTTCCACCTTTCAAACGGTACCCCTCTCTCGTCAGACTGAGACGCGATGGACTCGAATTGCCACGAACGAGCAGAGTCCACCGTGCCATAAATCATCCCGATAACGATTTAATTCTACCCCGGAATCGCAATACTTCATTATTTATTTTACACAATCGCGCGGAGAGGCGAGGAAGAGGCTTAACGCGGCGGATCACTAAAATTCTTGATGTTTCAATTGAATTTCAAACGAAGCGTAAAGCGCTTCTCCGCTCGCCTGTTCCGCCGATGTCTCATCCGGGTGCACGGTTGTATGTCTAGGGGCCGTTTATTATGGCGCTTGAGAGATTATGAATTCAAGTGCGCCGTTCGTGGCAGAAATTGAGTCGTTGTAAAACGAGAAATCGTAACAGTTCGCTGGTGAAATGAGCAAAAACTCCTGTATCCTTTACGATCTTAATCTCTGCGCGCTGGACGTATATCCTAGGTATCGAGATGTAATTAAAAACGCGACCGTCGCGGTTCGAGTAAAAGTAAGAGATTTGCTGGTACTAATTGAAACGGGCCGTACGATTATTCGTGGGAAATTGTTGGGGAGACTTATGAATTCTATCTGGAGTAATCAGAGTCGCGAGTTAATTTAGATGGGCCTATAGAATTTCATTTACATGTACTTCGTAGCTGTCGCGTTCTCAGCGTCTCATCTTCGCGGTACACGAATTACGAACAGCTTTCATTGGAATTGGAAGTGGAAGTCTCCTGATCCTAACTGCGCCTGGACACTCGAGCCAATATACGATCGTCTGATATAACCAAACGTCGATCGACTCCACCAATCGTCACCTCCACGCGAATCCTCGACCAGGCTCTTCTTATTCGATTATTCGCTGCTTGCCTACCTCGACGCATTGTTTCCCACGCGAGGGAACCTAACCATGGGTACAGCGAGGACTGCCCAAGCGTTCTGCATCGGCAATTTGCATGACCGATGATCGAGCAGTGCTGCAGCACAGTGACTAGGTGCATCGTCATTACGCACTGGCCAGATACGATCAAACTGTCGGTAATGATAGTCGCGCGACCCGGCGCGCGTACGCGGAGCCAGGGTCGCGTTTATTAAATTACGTCAAATTATTGGTACGCTCCGAGAGCTGATTATCAAGGATGATGCCCAGGAATCATGCGAGCACGCTACTTCGAAGTATGCGTTTTCATTCTCCCTATTGCCATGGGTCTCCTGGCGCTGCTCAACACGGGAGCTAGATGGCCGATTTGTGGGCAGAGATCTTCCTTAGGACGTAGTTGGTATTTGCGATTGACACATTCGTAGCTTTTAAGAGTCAGCGTGTGTTATATGCGTAGCATTTAGGCTAAAGCCTCGTGCCTTCTAAACGTATGGAGTTTGGAGGCTTTCATTTCTACTTGTTACTTGAGCTGTACCCTCAAACCTTTCTCACAGAGTATTTTTCGCCAGATTGGTGAATATCTCTTGAATCTTCAAGAGTTGGAGTCTGTAAGCTCACATCTGAAACTTTACCTCTGTTAACCCCCCATACTCCTACCATCCCTCTTCAAGATTACCCCCTTCACTTCCTAGACAATATCACCTTACTCTCTACTCCACTTGAGATCCTCGTTTCGCCCTTCAATGGCCTGCTAGACAAGCTTTAGATTAACTTGTTCGGTATAATATGAGCTAATCGAGAAGCCATAAACCCGAAGTCAAGCCCATCAAGGCCCAACTGTCACCTCGAATCCCTTCCTACAGGTCTAAGCTAATCGAACAAGGTGTTCCATAGGTATCGATTTAACGAAATCCATCTTTTGTTTCAGATTCGAACCGACGAAGGGCTGAAAGAAGGCAAAGAGCGGTCCGAATGGGACGCCATGGATCTCCGATGTCTTCAACTAATCAAAACTCGTAGCCAGAGCTCAAGCAACGGAGACGGACCAGTGTCCGCCGACTTAATCGACCACTTGTCCTTTTAATCGATAAACCGCGGCAGCCATTCGAACGCGTAGCTTTTAATCTACGAATCGAACCATTCCGAACCGTGGTCGCATTTTTCTACGAGGAATCGAGGCTCGCGAAAGCGTGAACGAGCTAGAATGATCTGCATGAACAGAGAAAGAATTTTTGCGAAACGTTCGTCGCGCAGACGTCAGTTGCGGTGGTTCTCCCTTTCAGGGAACGAGGTAGGATCATCTGGTGGTAGTAGGTAACAGATGAAGGTGAAAAGAGGATTGAGAGTGGGACTTGAAAGTGGGAATCACTGCATCTGGAATGAGAGAAACAGATCAGGGAAGGGAGACCTCTGTAGCTACTCGAGATTTTCTACTCGAAGACGAAGTGGACCAACAGCGATGCGTAACAGGAGAGTCTGGAAGAATAGTCCTTAGAGATTCTTCTACAAGGACTCGAGAAAGTGGCCTTGATATTACAGATGCGAGAGATTAGTCAGAACGAAGAACGTCTAAGCAAATTGCCTTAATACTATGACTGTGAGAGATTGGTCAAAATAAATAAGTCTTGTTCGAGCTACCTTTGTAGCTACAAGGTCTTCTAATTCCTGTATCTAGAAAGAAAGGAAACCTCTGTAGCTATCGAATCAAGAGTTCGTACTCAAAGTGACCAACATGCGTAACGCAAGGCGTGTTGGAGAACAATTGGAGTCCCCTAGGGATTCCCCTACGAAGACTTAGAAAAGTTGCCTTAATACTACGGGTGTATGGGATTAGGTCAAAATAAACAGATCTCGTTTGAACAACCCTCGTAGCTACAGAGTTTCCGAAGATCAGTGTTAATCCAGCTTCCATTCATTGCTGAGGATGGAGCACACTCAACGAATTTAGATATCGAAAAGATCGTAAAGACAGGATAACGTAGAAAGTAAGAGTGAGCGTATGGAAGACTTTACGGATCACGAGACTGCTTCTCAGGAAGGGGAAAGCGAGGATTACGAACGAACGACTCAGAAAGGCGCTTCTCGTGCCCCATAGGGATCACGGAATCGCTAGGCACACGCTACTAGGCAGCGAGATCATTCACGTTGAAAACGCGCCGTTAGTTTAATCTACTAAGGAGCGTAAGTTAAGGATACGAATGCCATAATAATGACCAAGTTTTGTGGTTGTACTTAAGTCATACTTTTACACTTTACTGTTTACGTTATTAAGGGCTAATTAAGTACGTAAGTTGCATAATATTCTATCGACGGAGTGTCTTGTATCGATTTAACATTAGGCCTCTGTTTTCTTTAATTTTTTTTTTTACGGTTCCATATCGGCAGATAACGCGGATAGGGACACTCCCGACTCGCTGGATAGAAATTAGACAAGATGAGACTCTGTGCCTTTTGTACTTACCCTCGTTACAGTGAATGCTACCAAAATGATCTTTACGCGAGAATTGATTTTGAGCCTCGACTGATGGGTTGAAATAACTCACACGGTGCCTTCGTAGATCCCTAATTGGCTACAGTAAGTCGTCCGTTTGGGTCTATATGTCCCACAGCTCATTTTGTCCGTATGTGCACAGCATATACATACATACTTTGATACAATTTTAGGCGAGTCGAAACCTAGTTTAGAATCACCTTGCAACGATTCTACACGTCCAACCTGAGCTATTAAACATGTAATGCGTGTTTCTCCCCCCCCCCCCCCTCCCCCCATCAGTCGAGGATTCAGCGAGTGGTTGTTGGTTGAAAAACTTGCCAGCAACGGGAGTCTCGAGATATCCGTTATCAGTGCATTTACATCCGTCCCGGCGATTCCACGAACGTGGACGAAGGCCTGTGACACCCAAGATGGTGCGAGGGAACCGCTTAACGAACTCTTTTATCGGAAGTCAGGTATCGAGACCGCCTGTCGTTTAATGGTCCTGGCCACACGACGCGCTCTGGACCTTGGTCTCGCTTTTGTGATTATTATTTAAGTACATGTTAAGCGTATACTAGGTTAGGCTAGGCTTTTCACAATATCTCCTTATGTACTTGAGAAATTTACGTTCCCCCCTTCTTCTCTCGCTCGACGAAATTCTGCGCAACCTCCGCTACACGACCCCCCGTGCCACCTGTACAACCATCGTGGATAATAGTAAACCCTGTTTGATAGAGGGCGTGGAATTTCGTGGAACTAAGCGAGGCGAGATTCGTGCATTTATACGTTTAGAAGAAATAAAATCAACCAAGATTTTGGAGGACGATTTTACCTCCGCCTCCGCCATGGAGTCCGCGGGTGACCAATTGGGTCGGTGAAACAGTTTGACGATAAGAACACGTTTAATCCGTACGACGTACTAGCTCTTACAGTTCTGTAACATAAGTTTTCTAGCCCGTAACGTTAAGAAGGTGTAGATTTTTGATTCTCATGATAAACATTCTATTTTGCGTAATGAATTTGAGGGAGAAGGCACTCGGTCCCCTTTACGATGGAACTCTGCGCGTTATAATTGTTCAGGAATTGAGAACGAGTATCACGTGCGCAGAGGTTCGCCGAGATTTTGCCAGGAGAACGGATCGCAGTGTTGCCAGTGTTCACGTTGTCCCCTAAAAGTCCCTAGTCTTTCGTTATAGTCGTTGCACATAGATTCCAAAACTCCTGTAATAACGGGAACCCCTTTTAGAACCGTTCGAGCTTCTCCATGGAGAAGCTGTAGAGCTTCCCATATCCAGAGCTGTAGAACTAGTGTGTACGACTATCTCCCACACCTTTTATTTGTGCACATGTAACTCTTGTTTTTTCCTACCGCATTTTTGTCACAATTCTTCTTTCTCGGTTCTCTTCGTGTCTAGTTATTCACAGGGCATTGGGTGCATCATTTTCTCGCATTTTCCTCTTGTGTTTTATCGCGACGGGATAGCGCGGCGGTTCCCATCAGTGATTAATGTTATCATGGTGAAATGCTCGATGCGTAAGGGTCGAGGATCGTTGTGCCTTCGAGTGCGCATGTTAACGATCGTAAGGATTACAGACATCCACTTTGTGATTCCGTAAACAGTTGTTCAGTGTTTTTTTTTTTTTTTTTTATACTTCCCTTAATGCTTATCTAGGATAGCTTGTGTACCCTAAAGAGTGTTTCAATAAAATTGACAATGAAATCAATTGATCCTATGCATGAATGTCCTATCCTTCCTTCTCTTCTATGTTATTTCAGCTTGGTGGTATGGTATCAGTGCAACGAATAGATTATATTAAATGTGTACAACATTCTCCCTATAAATTATATGATAAATAGTTTATATATAATTTACTCGTTAATGTTTGTGTCCACTGTCAAGATAGAACATTGGGTGCTGACAGGTATTATTTCGTATCGCTCACATATTCCTTTATTATTTAATGAATAGTAGTTTTATCGTTTTATCGTTTACTGGAATTAAATTTTTAGTTCAAACAACAAAACCTACATCAAAACACTCCAGTTCGTTGAGAAACAGCTCCCATTCTAAACAAGTATATGGCGCCATTTGGTTCAACCCGCGTTAGCTGCAGAGAGAGAGAGAGAGATAGCAAAGGCGTGAGCTATCTATCCTTGTCGCACAGTTCCTAATGGCGCCATCTAACATCAAAGCGCCCAAGTTTGTCGTAAAATAGTTTCTAGGCGCGGCGGCTAGATGGCAGTATCAAAGGCAAAATTACCGACATTACTATTTTTCTAATAAATTACATTTTTACGTTAATATGCAAGTTATAATTACGCCAGAAGCATTGTAATATTTTAATTGTGATTGAGAAATCATTCCTAGACGTCTATAATACATGCCGATAATTACTTCTAGTCGCGCCATCTAGGGGCAAAAAGGAGAAACTACTTCACGACAAACTTGGGCACGTCGACGTTAGATGGGGCCACTAGGATTAAATTATCGACCTTACGTTAACTGTAAGTTAGCCCTTACCCTTCGACGGACTATTTCATTACAAACTTGGACGTTTTCCCACCGATGGCGCCACAGGTTGAAGAACCAATATTTACAAAATTAGTTCGATATGTTCACCGGTAGATGGACATACCAGAACTTATCCTACGAATGACTCGCAGGTCAACTTATATGTATTATCAAAATTTAAATTCCATTTATAGCAAATAGAAACAATTTCTTCTAATATATTTTTAAATATTATTATTCATCATAAACATTATTCTGTCAATCTGCCATGAAGACCTCATTTATTCTATTTAGCTGATCCTACGAATGAACACCGCAAGGACAAAGGACTAATAAACATTATTAAAAGAACGACATATCAAAGAATATTAACAAGATAGTATATAGACAAGGGTAATACATTTTCTTCAAATAGAAACGGAGGTTAACAAAAATAGAGCTATATAAACGAGCACATTGAAAAGATAAATTGACAACGTGTAAGCTTCGTATTGAAACGACTTCGTCAATCTAAGGTTGCGTTTCAATACCTTTAATTACTTCCAGTTTTTCAGATCTCATTTTAATAACGAAGAATCATGTTTCCAATACATCTCCATGAAAATCCATTAAAATAAAAATCCACCGTTCTAGAACGCTAGAACCAAAGATTTCTTTAACGCGAGGAGCAGAAGAATTTTGCAAAGAGCAATAAACATTTGTTTAAATTCTGTTCTCTGAAAGCAGATGAATAGAAATAAAAAGGAGAGTTTCATGGGTGTGTTTTATCTTCGAAAGAGGTATGTTTTTCTCCATTTCCTTTGAAAAGAACGAGACGATAGCACAGCGGTGAAGCTTCCAGACCGCGTTGTTGTTCGATTCGCGTTCGAACGGAAACGAACGCGACGGATGGTTCGTTTTCGATTAAAAGCCCTCGAGCTGTGAATGCCCGTATCCGAAATCGATAATTAATTTTGCCCAGGTTGGACGGGGAGGACAGGCGAACGGAAGCCTGACGGAAATGGTCGGGCACCATTCGGTTACTGTGATGTTCCGATAAAACGTCCCTTTTTATCCCGTTCTCTCAGCCGCCAGATTATTGGATATTATTCCATTTCAAGCGTTCAATCCCGCTACGATTCGCTCGCTTGGATTCCCACGGGGGATTTTCTCTGCCGTTCGCTGATTGTCGAAGCCACTTATGTGCACCCCCCACGTTTCAACTCGATTCGAAGTGTTACATATCAACACGGTAGAGTCGAATGAAAGATTCCTCCTTTAAAATAACGTTTCGCTTGTTTTTTCATAGGTTACTCTTGGAAGAGCGTTCTTCGAATAATCTTTAGTTTCCTTTGTTACGTGGACCAAAGGGTTCACCAATTCCAAACTTTTCCATAACCATGATCGCGGCCTGAAGCGTTTTTCGCTCGATGGGTGAAACGTTCAGTCATTGTCGTCCAAATTGAAATGGGGCAATGTTCTCGAAAACAGGCAGGCACGTTGAAAGGAGTATCCGGGAGTTTCCGTGACGGGGAGATCCGAATCGCGTAAATTCAGAGGCTGAAACCCATTATCGAGTTTCAACCGCGGTGGTACCATCCCCTCTTCGGTTCCAACCCCAGGTTCGCTTGGAACGAGAGTGGAGAGGGCGGCGGGGGAGGTCTTTTATCCAATGCTGAGGGTGTCGGGGGCGCGACTGTGAAGCGAAGGCAATTATCGTAGCGAAACTTGAACGCGGCGGCTTCGAGGTTGGCCGACGCCGAGACTCGGCGGTGTGGGAGTGGAGTGTTTGGCGTCTGATACGACGGGTCAGGTCCCTAGGGATTCCCAGGGACTCAAACGGGACTATCCCGCCGCTCTCGTCGCAGCAGTTAATTACGGAGTCCTCCTCCGTCCTCCTTCTGCAGTGCGCTACCCCTTAGCATCTGACTCCTTGAACCCGTATCGCCATCGAGGCTTCGTCGCCCGATTGTCGGACGTCGACCTTTTCCTGGCTACCTTTTCCTATATTAGAAAACGAAATTAATAATATACGTGCAATGAATTGATCAAATAGAATGAATTATTGTACGTGAATGAAATAAATGAAGTGAGAATAATGAAATACATGAAATTATAATGATATACATGTAGGATATGGGATCGACGGATTAGATGGAAATATGTAGTTCGTTCAGATTTAATCCGAAAGACACCAGTGGGCAATTGATATGGAAGGAGGATGTGATGAAGAGTCTGGAAGGATACCAAATATAAAATCTTAACTTAACGTAAGTGTAAGACTGGTGAATTGTAAACACATATGTGTAAGAATTGTAAATTGTACAAGCAAAATCGGACCAAAATATAAATTTATATGATGTAATAACGATAATTGAATTGAATTGATGTGCCCCTTGTATTTGGCAATCTGTACTAACAGCTTGTCGGTACGGTTGCCATCTCGTGGGCGCAGGAGTGCCCCTGCTATGCGGCAACCTAGATAGCAGTCCTGTTAATTCGGTTGCCATCTAGTAGGCGCACAAGTGCCCCTTCATGTAGCAACCTACATTTGTCGGTTTGTCGAACCGGTTGTCTGCTCGTAGGCGCAAAACGTGCCACCTCTTCGAACATCATGTTCTCCTGATACCAGGGGTAAAATTTAGCCAGAATTTGATACGTACCTTAAGTTCCTCGTGCCACCTCCTCGAACATCATGTTCTCCTGATACCAGGAATAAAAATCCAGCCAGAATTTAATACGTACCTTAAAGTCCTCGTGCCACCTCCTCGCATATCATGTTCTCCTGATACCAGGAGTAAAAATCCAGCCA